>NC_141547.1:35910000-36062500 GCF_021556685.1 Rattus norvegicus
GTGTTCCAGGAATCTTTGACCTATGAACAATGTACCAAGGGGAAAACTTGACAGCTAAGGTGTCAAGTAACAAATGACATTTACTAAGTGTCTCAAAGTTAAGATCACTAGAATGGGGAATGGGCACAACCTGAGGAAAGATGTCAAGGGAGAGGACTGAGGTCCTCACCAAGAAAATACCCTGGGGAACTCAGTGGAGTTGTCAAAGCATAAAGGAAAACTGGCAAAAGAATTTGTACAGGTTTCAAACACACTATCCTTTCAGAAGATAATTTTCTACAAACGTGTGCTCACAGCTTCTACGTCTGCTACCCAAAGGGAGTCAGTGACAGAGAGTAAACATGTATTTGCCTTGAGGTATCAATTCATGGGATGCCCACGGATTATCAGCTTCCCAAACACACAGTGCAGTTAACTGCACTCAACCGCTACTCTCGCTGAAGATTCCAAGAGCACGGGTCTAGAATGAGTCAGAGAAATCAAATGCAAAATTTTAATGAGCAAAACATACTTCCTGTAGCATGTCTCAGGACTCTTCTTAAAAGGAATTTCTACAAATACACTTATCAATGATCTGAATTGGAAAGTGTGGTCATGAGGAATTCAGTTGGATAAAAAAAAAAAAGGCATCAGTTACTGAACACAACAGTAGGCCGTGCCCATTCTGGAAAGTTAAACTGTTTATAATTTCCTTATTAAGGTGAAAATGGTAAATTTTAAAAAGAACATTAAGATTGTGCAAGGAATCTGTTAGCTGTCCTCGGTTTTGGATGACCCACCTTTTAAGGATAAGACCTCTGAGGAAACGGAAGCACGCTATGAACTTCACATTGTATAGTGACTGCTTTCACGAAACCTCTATGTCAACAAGAAGAAATCTACGAAATAGTAGTTTTTCAGAAAGAAGTTGGCATGGCGGTACAAACCTTTAACCCAGGCACTTAGGAGACAGACGCAAAGGAGTGCTGAACTGGAGGCCGGCCTGGGTCATATAGCAAGAACATGTCTGAAAGAACCAAGAAAGAAAAGAAAAAGAAAACAGAAAACGGAACAAAATGACTGTTGTAAGTCATTGCAAAGCTAAATTCACTTGGGATTTCCAGAAAATATGTTTTGCCTACAGTATCCAGGTCTGTGTTAATAGATTCTCTGACATAATTGTATATGTGTGTTTGGGAAAAAGAAAGAAAAATACATTCCAGAAACATTTTAGTCCAGTATGTTCCTTAACATTTTGCCTGTCTGCTGTGTACTTTAGAAAGAAGGCACTGCAGGCCAGAGGTCAATACACCAGTGTCCCGTTTCTTAGTTTCAATAGCTTGAGCTTATGACTCATTGGGCAATGGCGTCCGAGACTCTGCTCACTCAGAGCACAGTTAGCAGATCTGTGAGTCACCCTGAGTCCAAGAGCAGGCAGGGAGGAAGAGAGGAGGCACCCCCTGGCAGGGCCAAATCTACTGGCCCGAAGACTTATTCTGAGACAAACGTACACCTTTGACTTCTGTGGCACTTGGGGACTGTTTCAGTGGTTTTGAAAACTTAAAAGACAGGAATCCTCTAGAAGAAGATTAAACTTGATTTTCCAATTTGGAGGCTCTGCAGAGCAAAGGCTTTTTGCTTGGCCTCCCATCCAGAGGACTTGTACAGTGTTACACATGCTAACATACCAACAGACCTTCCAAGAATAAGTATTGTTTCTCTTCGGGTGTCTTGGTTGAGGTTCAAAGTTTATGGATACTTTGGTCACCAGTCCTGCTAAACAGGGTGATGTCGTCATCACACCCAGAGGTTGAGCAGTCTGCATTCTCTAGTAAAACATAACTGTTCTGACTGCCATTTGAAGAAAGGACTTCTTTCTTAGCCGTAGACGTGAGCTCGCTCCAGGTGATGTTGGTGTTTTTAAAAGCATGTAGAAGGAAGATGCCATTGATGATGGTGAAGAACCCGCTCAGGGTGCCGATGATATCCCCAGCTCTCATGCCATACCACTCCTGGAACAAGATGGCGGAACATGTCACCACCATGGATGTGAAGAACACATAGTAAATGGGAGTCACCAGAGACGTGTTGAAAGTGTCCAGGGCCTTGTTGAGATAGTTAATCTGGGTCGTCACTGAAAGTGTAAGCACGGCCAACAGGATGAAGACCAGGGGATCCTTGTAAACAGGCTTCCGTTCCAGCAGTTCCTTAATGGCAATCCCCAAGCCTTTCACGGAAGAAACGGAAAACGCTCCAATCAAAGAACAGATTGAGATATAGACCAATATATTAGTCTGGCCTTTCCTCGGGGCCACAACCAAAATCAGCACCAGTGAGATCACAGAGACGATCACAGCAAAGGAAATGAACCCTGTTAGGTTAGGAGGAGAAAGAAAGAATTAGACTCGGGAGATGCTAACATCCACACCTTACTGAGGTACTGTTAGTTGCCAGTTTAAAAACACAGGCATTAAGAACAGCTGAGACTAAATAAGTATCATTCTGCCCCTCAGCGATTTCATAGAGCATGTCACAAACGTATTATTTGAATCCGCATAATATCCCTGCTAGGCCTGGCAAGTGTAGTGTTTTATATGTTTACTTAAAGGAGAAGGGGAAGGGATTTGGGTTCATTATGAATCTTCTGTCTGCACTTGCCTCATCTCTCCTTGTTACTGTGTAGCCAGCACATACAAACACAAAAACAGATTGTTACTTTGAGAACTTCAACAGGAACAAATCCCATTGCAGCTTACAACCCATAGCAGGCTTTCAGGATACTTTCGGTGTCACCACACATTTCCTCTAGTGACCTACATGGTGGAGCATGCTGGAAATGCCAGCACTCAGGCGACTGGCAATGAGGACTATAAATTCAGGGACATCCTGGGCTATATATAGTGAGGTCTTATCTCAATAAACCAAACAAAACAAAAGAAAAGCAAGCATACACACATCAGGACTTCAGTGTTTTTTTTTTTTCTTTCTTCCTGTTGTTTGTTTATTTTTTTATCACTGAATCACTGACCTGGATCTCTCAGTTTCATTTCCATTTCATGCAAAGACGTGACTTCTCCCTCTTGCGGGGCGTGGATAACCATCACAGTTGACCCCAATATGCTTAGTATGCAGCCTATTTTCCCATGAATGTTCAAGTGCTCATTTAAAAAATAGGAAGATAATATTGCACTGTTGAGAGAGGAAGAAACAAAATCACTGGCTGCTCAATTACCTTTTGATTCCGCAGCAGCTTAGAGGTCACATGGCAGCGTGTTGCTCTGTACCCCACGCAGCTGACTAGAATGTGCTACGGGACACCGAAACACCCTAAATGATTCAGAAGTGATGGTTATGTATTTATATTTTACCACTCTTATGCCTCAGGAGGTGATATTACAGACATGCTATACTACAGACATTCCCCCATTACCTCTTAGAGCTTAAGTAGCTTCCAAACCTTACCTCCTGTGAAGTAACTGGAATGAAAGCTATTTTATAGCTTGTTGGCGAAACTGAACATCCCTTCTCTGCAATGCTTGGCTCCTGAGATGCTTTGATCAGAGGTGTTTTGGGATGTGGTTTATTTGCATATATGGGATATTTTAGGGCAAGAAATTGGGCTTAAATAGGTTTTTTTTATCTATGCTTCAAGTAAACTTGATGAACTTAACCAAGGACAATCTTACACGATATGTTTGATGGGCTCAGGTTTTGATGGAAGTCTATCACATGAGGTCATATAAGGAATTTTTCACTTATAGGATCATATGCAGGCTCAACATGGTTAAAATTTGGGAGCACATTGGCTTTGTGAGTTTTGAATTAGGGATGTTCAATCTGTCCATTTAGAATACAGCTGACCATGAATGTTAAAGATACACGCCCTAGGCTGGGGGGTGGGTCATTCAGTAAAGTGCCTGATGCAAAGGGATCAATACCTGAGTTTCATGACTAGGACCCTTGTAAAAAGGCCAGTGTGAGTCTGCATTGTTTTAAAACCACAGTGCTGGGAGGTGGCATTAAAAGAGTCCCAGAGGCTTGCTGTCCAGATAACCTAGCTTATGTGTCAAGCTCTAGGTCAGTGAGAGATCCTGTATCAACATAAAAAGGTGTCCAGTGTCTGTGGAATGACACCTGAGGCTGTTCTTTGGCCTTCATCACACACACACACACACACACACACACACACACACACACACACACACACACTGTACTTAGATATCAGAGTTGATACATAACTGCACAGACTTCAACCATGCAGATTGTCAAATAGTAAACCCCACCTGGATATTTCTGCCTATCTAAAGCTCCCAATGCTTTGTGCTTCACGACTTGCTTTCAAAATGCTCAAAGTTGGCATCTCCGTGGATGCCAGAGTAGGATATCCTGCTGCTACATAAAGAGGCTGACTCTGGTTCCTGCCCACCAGCCTCCTTCTTTGCCAGTCTCAATCTAGGGTGCCATTTGACTCCAAGACTTTCACCAGGTGCTTTTCCAGAGTTGTCCTCTAGTGGTCACTTGAGGGACTGCAGCCCCAGTGAAAAGTCAAGACAAGTCTTTTGACTGTTCTATACGTAGACACTCATTTGGTTCTCTCTATCCTATAAAGACAGAAAGGAGAAGTAGGTTGGCCTAGTCAGAAGCTTTCTACTAGATACATACACTTTATAGACTCTACAAAGACAAAAGCATCGAAATGGTAGCCAGGCCACACTTAGAGTGCATAGATCATCAAACACAATCACTGGAATCACCATACCAACCAACTCAAGAAAGCCAGACGGACTGTGTGGTTTGGCTTTGTTAACTTGATATGAACTAGAGTCACCTGGGGAGATGGACCTTCAATGGAAGAGTTGCCTCCTTCAGACTAACCTGTGGGCATTGTCTTGGTTAATGATTGATGGGGGAGGAACCAGTCCACTAGGAGTGTTGCAACCCAGGGCAGGGAGGTGCTCCTGGATTGTATCAGAAAACAAGCTGAGGGGGTTGTGGAGAGCAAGGCAGTAAGCAGTGTCTCTCCATGGATTCTGCTTCAGTTCCTGCCTTGAGCTTCAGCCCTGGCCTCCCTCGACGACGACGATGATGATGATGATGATGATGATGATGATGATGATGATGATGATGTGTGTGTGTGTATGTGTACCCTTTCCACCCCTAGGTTGATCTTGGTAATGGTGTTTATTACAGTAACAAAATTCAAAGTAGGGCATTCACATACTAGAAAACAGGGGATCCTACTACGGGGTATCCAACAGAGGTATCTAGCAGGCAGCGTGAAATTTTAGCAAGAGTTGAAATGTAGCTTAAAGTCTTCTGATAACTGTTGCCAGTAATCACTATGGCAACAAGAAAGATTCAGAGAAGTTTCACAATTTACTCAGCTGAGAGGTTTACACACTTACACACACACACACACACACACACACACACACACACACACACGTACATGCTAGGTTTCACTGAATCATCACAAACATAAGCTGCAATTCCCTTGTGAGTACTTGTGAGCCACGAGCTCTTGTCAGGTTCGGTTTTGTTTTTCTTTGCTTTTAACAACATAGCAATGTAGTTTCTATTTCTGTTGTTATTTTTGTAGCTTTCTTAAGTTATTTTTGTAATATATTTAGAGGCAAGATTAGATTTTTATCTTTGTTAGGGGAGGGGGTCAAACTCAAGGCCTTCTGCATATAAGTGATTTCCTAGCTCAAGAAACAACCTTTTATGCCTATGTTATAAATGGCTTGCCTCTAAGATTTCAGGAGTCCCAGACATTATTTGGGGCTGTCTGGGCTTTGAGCGCTCAGACTGCATTGTTGCTCTTTGTCCTGTGATTTCTTAGCAAATGCTTCCCATGGTTTAAGGCTGCTGGTGATAGTGAACTAGCCTCTGAGGCCAATCTCTCTGTTGTTCACCTACCTTATGAGAACGCTCAGAGCCCCCAGAGGGGTGACCAAGGTGGCAGGTGCAAAGGCATAAGCGGCGAAGTTTGCAGCCTCTCCAGCTCCCACTAGAAGAAAGCAGAAAGATGAGAACGTGGGATCGTAGCTTCATCAGAAGAAATAAGCAAATAGCTCATGCTATCAGCAGACTTCTATCTCAAAGCCGCCAAGACCTACCCGAAAGCAATGACTTAACTCCTTGCAGCCTGTGAGAAAGGATTGCTATCAGGGATGCTGACCTACTGTAACTGCCTGGTGGTAACAATGTAACAGTACTGAGGACAAATTCGGGCTGTACAGGGGTTCAACGGAGGCTTGAGGGGCTTAGATGTCCATATTTGGTCAGTCAAATGGAATCTAGTAGAGGTAGCTTTGGACTATGTTGGAAGTGACCCCCCTTGCAATCTAACCACAGCAACATTGGCATCTCATAAAATGAGAGCGTTTGTAGGGATCTGATGTCTGGGTGGCAGACAGCCAGGAATCCCCACACAGGCCCATGGGAATCTCTGAGTTGGAGATGACCTACAAGCAAGTGATCGTGTCTCAGGAACTCAAGAAGAGCTGGCGAACTGTTTGAAGTCCTAAGGACAGATGTCTAACCGTAATCTCATTCGAGAAACTTGAGAGCCACACCAAGTACTGTATTGCAGATAACTCCCGGCGGGAAGGAGCCTCCCCCAAGAGCTAGCTTTTCCGGGGAAGCCAGCTTATTTCCAGAGACTGCAGTGGGGCACTCTGAGAGATTGTAGTATTCCACACTGTCCAACTGCAACAAGCAAACACAGTGGAGACCAAACACAGAGGAGTGTATTCCTTTCCTTTTTCTTTGAGTACCCAGCATTAGAACACCATAGAGACAGATGTAAATTTACACAGCAATTAGGAGACTGCGCTCATAAAAAGAGCCGTGGTAGCCTTTCCAGACTATTCAGTTCCCTTTGTTGCCGTTATATTGAAATATCATATTATTAAATGATTATATTGAGATAGCTTCTATTTTTATAGATGTTGTTCTATGCAAATCTTTTTTTTTTCTTTTTTCTTTTTTTTGGAGCTGGGGACCGAACCCAGGGCTTTGCGCTTGCTAGGCAAGCACTCTACCACTGAGCTAAATCCCCAACCTGTTCTATGCAAATCTTAATGTCATATGCTAATAGCCAGATAGCACTCCAATGTATGCTCTTATCCATACTATCACAAGCTTTTCTGCTTGGTATACATGGGACTGTAAATAGAGTACAATTTTTTCCTTATGCTTTCATTTTCAGATTTATTTTTACTCCATGCATGCAAGTGTTGGCCTGCATGTATATCTGTGCATTTTGTGGGCGTCTGAGGCCCATGGAAGTTAGAAGAGACGGTCAGATCCCCTGGACCTGGTATTGGAGATAATTGTGAGACACCGTGTGGGTGCTGGGATGTGAACTTAGGTCCTTTGCAAAAGCATCAAGTGATCTTAACCATTGGGGCATCTCTCCAGCCCCTGTTTTTTTTTTTTTTTTTCATCCGAAAACACGAGGGAAGGCCAGGGAGATGCAAGTAGGGCACAAACGCAGAGTAAGAGAATCACTGAGATCATCTTTACTGGAACCTTCCCAGGGTAATCCAGTCAACGGTTATTCAGCCAATGGATATGAAAAACTTAAAAATAGAAAGGGCTCTATAAATTTAAATACCAATCTTCTTAGCTTCTAACATTTATCAGGGATAAGGAATACGAGCTATTTCCTTTAAAAATTAAAAAAAAAACAAATTCTTTATTTTATGTGTATGAGGGGTGTGCTCACACGTACGTCTGTGCACGAGGTGCCTGTGATGCTCAGAAGAGGGTTTTGATCCCCTGGAGTTATGGGTGGTTGTGAGCTGGCATGGGCTGGGACTCGAGCAGTCAGCAGGAGTAACAACTAATCTTAACTGTCCAGCCATCTCTCCAGCCCCCAGGTTTTGTCTTCTTATAATAGGATTTCTCCAATGTTGAAGTCAGTTCTTGGTTTTGGAAAACAGGGAGGCTTTAGGGTTCTGGGTACAGAGAGAGCTGTGAGGCAGGTGAAGCTACTTTATGATGCCCTGCCTTTGGAAGGCTCTGACTTGGCATTAAAGCAAGTTTGCCGGAGGTAAGAGAGGGAGGTGAGGAAGTCAGGGAGAGTGGCAGACAGCCTGCCTCTCAGGAGGAAATCTTAGTAGCATTTGGGAAGAACGTCAAGCCTGTAAGGTCTGCTTCTGTCCTTATACCTAGTGTGGGAGGAAGAGAGTCCTGATAGCTCATTTCTCCCCTACTTTACTCCAGTATCAAATACCCAAAAAAATTGTTTTTTATTTATCTACACTTGGTCCTGCTAAAGAAGACACACCTATTTCCAAGAGAATGTGCAGTCAGGATAGCCAAAAGAATCAAGAACTCAGAAGGGGCTGGAGAGATGGCTCAGCGGTTTAGAGCAGAGGACTTGGGTTTGATTCCAGCACCCACAGGGCAGCTCACAAAGTCTCTAACTCCAGCTCGTCATCGGATGTCCTCTCCTGGCCTCTGTATGCACTACATGCAGAGGGTACACAGCCAGCCACGCAGACAAAACAACCATACAACACAAATATAAATAAATAAAGAATGAGGAAAAAAGAACTCAGAAGATCCGGGGTGGTGTTTTCTCAAATTCTCCGGGGAAAAAGGAGAGGTTTGTGGTATAAAATATAATATTTGAGGGGTTGGGGATTTGGCTCAGTGGTAGAGCGCTTGCCTAGCAAGCGCAAGGCCCTGGGTTCGGTCCCCAACACCGGAAAAAAAAATATTTGAAACACCTCATTTGCATTCTGTGAACGCAGAGAGCGGGCTCTGTTAAAAGAGCGAAATAACCTCTATGTAGATAAATGGACGCAATCTGCTAAGTCAGCACAGTCCTCTTCCAATATAGGTCCATCCTCCTAGGGGGCAAGAGTCGCTGAGTGGGAGAACTCATGAACTTCATACTTACTCGACAGCAGTCCCGCCCACCACAGCCATTCCTTGAGGTAAGAATGTCCACCTTGCCCTGGGAAATGCCAAAAAACAAGAATCAGGCTTTCATCTCAGGAGATGAAGGTAGAAGGTAGAAGCCCTGACTCCTGGGAAAGGTGCTGGGAAAAGGCAAGGCTTCTGGTCACCTAACTCGGCAAGTGTCTTCTCCGAGTGGGGATACTCTCTCGGTCCTTCCCAAGGTCTTTTCAAACTTCCGGTGACCTTTGACTTCTGTGGGAAGTTTCTTTGACTTGTATGAAATTGTACTTAATTATCAGGATCTCTGAGGATGTCGGTTAGCAGTACAGGCTTGGAGCACTATAAACTCTGAACTCCTTGTATCGGCCATAGTTTAAAAAAAAAATTAAAGCCTAAACCATAGCTTGCGGGTGACGCTGGTCCTAGAGGGAAGACGAGACTTTGGAAGAGCCAATTAAAGAGCGGCAACCATCAGGCGGGTGGACTCTGCTTATCTTTCCACTTTGACATCTTGAAAAGCTTTTCTGAAGCTGCCTGGAGTCATCTCGCCGCGAGCGACTTGGGACCCGAATCCCTGGTAACGTGTTGGCTATAGACGATGGAGTTTTCTCAGTTCTAACACAGGTAACTACCTGACTCTGACCTAGATGATTTTGTTATAACTAAACTAAGCAGGACAAGTGAGCAATAAAGATGATCTTGCAAAGTAGTTCATTTTCCTTCCTTCGTGTTTTCGCCTTATAAAATTTACAGATGACTAGACAGCATCGTCACATCGATGTCTGCACCTCCCACCACCATTCTCACTTGCCTGCTTTGCCATTTTTCTTATTGCCAGAAATTGTTCTTTATATATTAGGAATTCTACAACACTGTGTCCTGTATTTCATAGCTGTCCCCAACACCAAGATCATCTAATTATTCCGTTTCAAGCAAGTTATTTCCAAAGAGGATCTCTGGGTGTGACCTATTTTATCCATCCACTCACAGAATCTCTTAAATTACATAGACTACCTTCTTCCTTTGCACAGAACAGATTTATGCTTAAGAAGACTTTATTTCAAGTTCAAGGAATCTGGCAAGTGTTTTGCAGAATAGTAAAAAGTAAAAAGTTTTCTACTTTTCCCCTATTGTCTCAATACTTTTAACTTAATAATTAATTTTTCTTCACTAGTCTGAAATACTACTTTTAAAAATTGTATATTAGCTGCTACATGTAATCTCTTTGCACTTCAACTTATCCCTTATTATTTAAATTCCAGCACCAAACTCTTTTCATTAAGACCATACTATAGTTTATTTTCTGATGGAGCAAATCTCCCCTCCCACTTTGTAGCCATTTATTTTCATATACTGACCTAGGAAAAATTTTTTCCTGTCTCTCTGTCTCTATCTCCTCTTTATTTTATTTTATTTATGTATAAGTACACTGTTGCTATCTTCAGATACACCAGGAGAGGTCCTCGGATCCCATTATAGATGGGTGTGGGATACCATATTGTCGCTGGGAATTGAACTCAGGACCTCTGGAAGAGCAGTCGGTGCTCTTAACCCCTGAGCTATCTCTCCAGCCCCCTAGGAAAATGTTTAAGTTTCTTATGCTATGATACTTCATGGAAATGAATATGAATGTGTGGCTAATGCAGTCAGACAGGCCACTCAGCAGCGGAAACGCCACTATAAATAGCATTAAGAGTCGCTGACTCAGCAAACACAAATAACATCGAGGGCATGGTCTATGTGTCTACTATCAACACACAAGTCCGCGCTGACTAAACAATGCACACCAACGTCTTAGAAGCAATGAAGGCAGTGATAGAATCCGAAGGACAGTGATGAAGGAGACCGTTCTAGGGTGGTGGAGTACGGCAGGATTCAGAGGGATGAGTCAGCTGGACGAAGGGCAGGGGGAAGAGAGTTCTGTGCCAAGGGAAAAGCTCTTAGGTAGAAGGGAGCATGCTCTATTTCAAGAGCACTGGTGAAGACTTTGTTGGATGTGTTCCTTACCTGCTCTGGTAATGCCCTTGTCGGCCAGTTGCAAGAGACCCTTCTTTTTGAGTATGAAACTTGAGCCAATAAAAAAGCTGGAGCTTATGGCCAATACCAAGCCCACATACAGACTATATTTGTTTTCTACACCTGCTGAGATGCTGAAGTTGCTTGTGGAGGAATTCGGGTTCGTGTAGAGGACAGGATAAGCCAGCGGCTGTGACACGTTTGTGATCTCACACAGAGCCTGGGAAGAGTTTGAGCAGACCAGAGACAGCACATACCCTGGCAAAAAGAAAAGAGGAGGGGATGGTGAGAATGCAAGGGAGATGTGCAAAGGCTTTCTCCTTTCTGCAAGAAAGAGACTTGAGTGGATGGAAACACATTTCTATCCTAAACAGGAAACTCTCCGCCTGAGAGGGGGTCCACAGGCTGACAGACACTTTCAACGGAGCTTTTCCACATTCTTAAATAACTTAAAGATTGTTTCGTTGTTATTGTTCAAAGAGGAGAGTTTCACATGAAAGTCCAGGGTCCTCTGATAAATCCAGCCACCTGGCAGCACATGGGTCTTGGTTTCAGTAAGGAAGTGGCCTGGTCGAAACGGGAGAGCTTACTTAGGTCTGGCTTCTCTCTACAGCTCAGGGGACACCCACCCCCACCCCCACCCACCTCACTCCTTAAGACCAGTCTGACCCTCAGAAAGCAGGGCTTGTGACAGTCGGGTGGAGAAGGCTACGGCAATGCCACTGGCCTATAAACTAACTACCCCATTATAGGAAAGCAAGATGACCCATTCATGGGGTATGAACTGTGCATTCCAGAAAATTCATTAAACTTTAATTTTGCATACCACTTAGCCCGAAGAAAATGGTTTCTCAGTTTAACTAATTGACTTGTTCCTGAATAAACAGAATTTTGAATTAAACAGAAAAATGAATTAAACATCAGTAGGCTTTATAAAGAATAAGATTTTAGTAAGGATACAAAACCATGAGAACAGACCCATTCATTCTGTGCATTGGAATTTTTAGGCTAAACTGTAAAACATGAAAGAGAAACATATTACAGACCACGAGAAACTTCTGAACGTCTGTCACTTGAACAGTTAACAAGGTGACACTGTGACTAAACCTTCTACTTTCTCAATTTTTTTTTTCCTTTTTTAAAAGGCAAAGTGTCCCAACATCACTTATCCTAGACAAAACCAGACAAAGGTAAATCATGGAATTCAATGAAAAATCCAAGTCCATGGTGAAGAGCCTCTTGGAAGGAGATCTAGTACCCAAGGGATCAACGGGGACTCATACATCCAATGAGCAACACTAAGGGAACCCAGCAGACTGTATTTATGTATTTATATGTATAATAATTAAAAATAATATTTGAACAGGCCATTAAGCAGGAACGGTGTGGGACTCTGGGGAAGTTGGAGGAAGGAGAGGGTACTGCCAAAATAGCACACACATAGGAAATTCTCAAAACTAAAAACAAATGAAAAAACCATAAAAACGAAACTAAAACAGCACTCTGACTTAACATCCCCCAATCTTGAGAAAGCACACTAACACATCACTGACAGCTTCTGAAACACTTAGCAAGGAGACTTCCTGTTTTTATCACCATTGCTCTGTAATATAGCTTGAGGTCAGGGATGGTGATTCCCCCAGAAGTTCTTCGCTATCCTGGGTTTTTTGTTATTCTAAATGAATTTGCAGATTGTTCTTTCTAACTCTATGAAGAATTGAGTTGGAATTTTGATGGGGATTACATTGAATCTGTAGATTGCTTTTGGCAAAATGGCCATTTTTACTATATTAATCCTGTCAATTCATGAGCATGGGAGATCTTTCCATCTTCTGAGATCTTCAATTTCTTCAGAGATTTGAAGTTCTTGTCATACAGATCTTTCACTTGCTTGGTTAGAGTCACACCGAGGTATTTTATGTTATTTGTGACTATCGTGAAGGGTGTCATTTCCCTAGTTGCTTTAAGGAATGGCCATTCAGAGCCTGTCCCACCTGGGGATCCAGCCCATATATATACAGGCCCCAAAACTAGACAATATTGACAAAGCCAAGAAGTACATGCTGACAGGAGCCTGATATAGCTGTCTCCTGAGAGGCTGAGCCAGTGTGTGGCAAATACAGATGTGAATGCTAGCAGCAAACCATTGAACTGAGAATGGGGTCCCCGTTGGTGGAATTAGAGAAAGGATTGAAGGAGCTGAAGGGGCTTACAACCCCATAAGAACAACAATGCCAACCAACCAGAATTTCCAGGAACTAAACCACTACCCATAGAGTACACATGGACTGACCCATGGCTCCAGCTGCACATGTAGCAAAGGATGGCCTTGTTGGGCACCAATGGGAGAAGTTCTTGGTGTTGCCAAGGCTGGACTCCCCCCAGTGTAGGGGAATGTTAGGGCAGGGAGGTGGGAAGGAGAGGTGGTTGGGGAGGGGGAACACCCTTATAGAAGGGGAGGGGGATGGGGTAGGGGGTTTATGGATGGGAAGCTGGGAAAGAGAATAACATTTGAAATGTAAATAAAAAATAGCCAATTAAAAAAAAAAGACTTCCTGTAAGGGGATCTTCATCCAAAAACATCCTGAAGTCATCATAAATTTTTAGCAGGCAGTTAGGAAACCACCTCAAAGTTTCGTTCTTGAAATGGCTGAGAAACTGACCTCAAATGTATGTTATTTCATTTACCCGTGTGACTTAACGAGGAACTGGCTTTACCTGAGAGATAGAGAGCAGATTCTGAGTCAAAACGTTTAAATATGCCAAGGGAATTACATTACTTAAGGGATTCCTTAAAAAATAAAATAGAGAAATGTTCTGCAATACTGTTTTAAAAGAACAACCACGAACCGTGACTATTCTCGGTGATAAGGTAGCTACAGTATTCTTACTCCTCCTTGTGAGCATTTCATCTAAACCCAAGAAACGAGTTGGGCATGTCATCGGGGCACTTGGGAGTTAAGCTTGCAATTCTGAGGTCAGCCTGAACTACAGGGAACAAAACAGCAGAAAACAAAACAGCCAACCAAGGAAACAACAACAGACAAACAGAGAGTGAGCCCAAGAGTCTTTGCCAGTTACAATTCTGATTGCATTCATTCCGGAGAAAACTTTGAACTGAACTTCCCAAGGAATGACTGCTTGTCCTTCACTATGAGGTTAACAGAACCATTCCAGAACTTCATCTCTGAAATCAGGGTGGGTGGACCTCATTCCAGAAAAACAATATGCCTTCTAAGGAGCTGATGAAGCAAAAAACCATTTCCTACATTTCAGGGGATGTTGGGAGAGTGATGCCAAGGAAGCACAAATAATCTTGTTTGCATTTTCCAAGTTCTCTCATGACCAACACAAGGCTGGGAGTTTTATGGCAGGTGGAATAATAAAAACCTTGCTTGGTTACCGACCTTAGAACTTAAATTGTTTTATGCTTTGGGAGTGTATTCAGGGAGGAAAGCCCACACAGGCTGTGACCTAAGGAGGGAGAATGAGGGCTTAGAGGGGGCCTAGGGCACAGGAAAGAGAAAGGCAGGGCAGACTGTGTGGGCAGAGACCCTGGAGGGTTTTAGAGAATGCAAAGCTATCTCTAATCAGTGTCTCACGATCTCAAGAAGCAAAGTATTAAAGGACCCGAAGCTAGACTGTACTCGGCACTGAAAGTCTGTAAGTCATTCAACAATTGGACTAGACGGTCACTTTGAAAGTGAATACAGGGTGGGTTTCTGCCAGCAGAAACTTGCTTAACTTCTTTGATGTTATTGTTCTTTAAATATGAATCAAAAGTAGCAGATAGGTCTCATTTGTTAAAAAAAATAAACCACTTGATTTAAGGAATAAGATATTACTCCTTACAAGTGGTGCCCACCCTGCATTCTGTTTAATACTTCTCTCCTTAGAAAAGTGATTTCCTTGCTATAGGGCCAAAGTTGGGTAACGGAACTGGCACAGCTAAGCATCCCAGGCCAGTCTTCTTATATCAGAAAGTGGTAAACATAACATATAAACAAAGCCAGTAAAGTCTTAATATTCACAAAGGGTGAGATGCTTTCACCTAACAAAGCTACACACACCTATAGAGGAGAGTAAATTGCAGTTTATGACAGATTCTCTGATTGCTGGGAAGTCTATCTTTAGGCAAAGCTTCATCTTTTATTTTTTTAATAAATGTTTTTGTCAAGTGCTTTTTTAAAAAAGATTTATTTAATTTATTATGTATATAAGTAGCTGTCTACAGACACACACCAGAAGAGGGCATCAGATCCATTACAGATGGTTGTGAGCCACCATGTGGTTGCTGGGATTTGAACTCAGGACTTCTGGAAGAGCAGGCCGTGCTCTTAACCGCTGAGCCCTCTCTCCAGCCTGCAAGCTTCATCTTAATTATAGAATCACAGCAATGCATTCCCAGGTTGCTGACTGCATCATCTCACCATCTAGTCCTCAGTGGTTGATGAGTCTTAGCCTTCCCATGGTGGGCACACAGTTCTTCCTCTGGTGGTAGTTTGGATGTTAAATGTCATGAAAGGCCTGATCCTGGTGGTACTACCAGGAGATAGTGGCAACGTCAAGTGATGGGGTCTAGTTGCGGTGGGAGGGTCTTTGGGTCAATGGAGGTGTGCCTGGAGGGGGGCATTATAGAACTCTTTCATTTCCCTCCCTCTCCCATGAGGAGGTGGGCGGATTTGTCCTGCTGTATGCACCTACTGCGACGTGCTGCCTCACTGCAGCCCCAAAGCAATGGGGTAACAGGTCCTGCATTGGAACCTCCAAAATTATGAACCACAATGTGTCACTTCTCTTTATTAACTCTGTCACTGGTATTGAGAGGTCAGATGAGGTGATCTGCACTCAAGCTTCAACATGGTTGGCTTTTCTACCTTTTCTCCCCTCAGAGGTCTCTACGTTCCAGGTTGGCTTAAAACTGTGATCAAGCGTGGCCTTGAACTTCGGATTCTCCATCACTCACCTTCCAAATGCAGGAATGCAGGCATGCACCACGACACCTTGCTTATGTGGAGCTTGGGATCAGCCCGGGGCTTTGTGTGTGGTAAGCACTCGGCCAAATGGGCAACAGCCCTAGCCCAAGTTTGCTCTCTTATACATCTGTAATTCTCAAGCTACTGCTGGCCCTTCAACCTGTGGCCCCCTCATGAAGAAAACACAGAGAAGACCTGAGTACACAGGGAGGAACAAGTCCCAGGCGTCTTAGTTAGGGTTTCACTGCTGTGAACAGACACCATGACCAAGGCAAGTCTTATAAAGAACAACATTTAATCGGGGCTGGCTTGCAGGCTCACAGGTTCAGTCATCAGGACAGAAAGCACGGCAGCATGCAGGCAGACATGGTGCTGGAGAAGGAACTCAGTTTGACATCTTGTTATGAAGGCAAACAGGAAAAGACTGGCTTCATGTGGCCTGAGGGAAGGTCTGAGAGCCCACCCCCACAGTGACACACTTCCTCCAAGTTCACACCTCCCAATAGAGCCACTCCCGGTCAAACATATACAAACCATCACGTAGGCATGTATACAGCCTGAATCAGAAACCCAGTCCAGTCCACCCTCAGCTGACCTGAAGACACATGGACAGGAATAAGAGTACAGCTACGGGTTGGGGATTTAGCTCAGTGGTAGAGCGCTTGCCTAGGAAGTGTGCAAGGCCCTGGGTTCGGTCCCCAGCTCCAAAAAAAAAAAAAAAAAAAAAAAAAAAAAAAAAGAGTACAGCTACCAATCTCATTAACGTTTTTGTTCACTACAATTCATTCTCTGGCTTTGAACCGCTGTCGATCAGGTTACACCTACAGTGGTTGGTCTCTTTGACTCGATTGTACTTTTCCATGCCAATTAAAATAAAGCTTCAATTCCTACCAACCCTAAACTCTAAAACTTAACATGTCCTTGCTCACTTCTGACCTCTCGTTGCATTTCTCTTGTCTCACTCATTCCTCAAACAGCACAATGCTCTCATCCTTCACCCACATATTTATTGTCCTTTAGCTGCCGTGAATGTTTTAGACGCCGAGGGTACCAGCGTCTAAAATGCATATATACATGTACATTATTACATAGACATGATTTGAAGACAGGATTAGGTAGAAATCTCTGTTGCATGTAAAAGACAAAATGTGAGGCAGAAGTATGTTTGAGGGGTAAAGGGACTGTGTCATCAGAGGGGTGGAGGACAGGAAGGAGATGGAAACGATGCGGTCACAGAGAAGTTTGGACAAGATTGGGTGAGATGGGCTTATTAAAGCTCTACACTGGCTTTCCTTTTCATTCAGGGAAGGGTGAGTCCACCTGCCCCCACACAGGCTCCAGGCCTGTGGTCCAGCTTCCTCTGTATGGTAGAGCCTCACTAGGGCCGCTGTCTTCCGTAGTTGTTTTCAACTAGTTCCTCCTCACCTGATGGTTTTGATGGTGGCCATGGCACAGTACACACACGCCCACCACATTCCTTACTCAGCTCGTCTCCGAAGTCCCAATCAGAAGAAACCTTCAATTCCGTCGAAGCCAATGACCCTAACCAATCACACTTGTCGTAGCTTACGGGGTTTTTTTTTTTTTTTTTTTTTTTTTTTGGTTCTTTTTTTCGGAGCTGGGGACCGAACCCAGGGCCTTGCGCTTCCTAGGCAAGCACTCTACCACTGAGCTAAATCCCCAACCCCAGCTTACGGTTTTTATAGTGTATGCACATCCATACGATTATGGATTTGCTCAACAAAACAGCTGTTGAGCCCGCACCCCCCAAGGTGCCGTGTTAGCTATTTACTCGCTCACAGGCAGTCAGCTCCTCTGTGAACTGGTGAGGTACAGGTCAACAGGACAGGCAAACAGAGCAGATGACTTTAACGAAAGCAGAACAAGCTAGAATAAACAGAGAAGGCAGAACAAGAAGGGCACATCATTTAGGCTAATTTGGAACAGAATAAGGATTAGAAATGAATTAGAACAAATTTGGAGCAAAATGAGAAGTTTGGACATCATAGTGGACATATATATATATATGTATATATACATACACACATTTGTGTGTATATATATATATAGTATATATATATAAGCTCTCGTGCAGCTGGGTATGACGCTCAGTATTTCAGTTAACCCAAGGCTTGTTGGACAATGGTGTAGCTCAGAGGCAGAGGTTGCCTGGCCTCTCTGGAGGCCTTAGGTTTGATCCTGAGCACTTCTAATCCACATGAACTGCAATGGAAAACTCCCTCTCCAGCAGCCCATGAAGCAACAATAAAACGCTTCCAAACGGAGGTGAGAAGATGCTGCTGGTTAAACCCTTTTCTTGTATTTTATTGTTGTTGTTTGGTTGGTTACAGGGTTTCTCTGTGTAGCTATGGCTGTCTTGGAACTCAATTCTGTAGACCAGGCTAGCCTCAAACTCACAGAGGTCTGCCTGCCTCTTTCTCCCATGTGATGGGATTAAAGGCGTGTGCCCCCTTGGCTGCCTTAAGCCTTATCCTGAAGGTCTTCTTTCTTCAAAGGGCCTGAGGGAGCAGGGAGTGGTGGGAAGAGTCAAAGGACTGCAGGTCGGCCATATTTACACTTTACCATCCGTAAGAAAGGTTATTCAAAATTTCCTCTTGAGGAAAAAGTAAAAAGGAAGCCAGGTAAGGTGCTGCTCACTCTGAATCCAGTGCTGGGGTTAGAGGCTGGTGAGTCTCTTTAAGTTCAAGGCCAGCCTGATCTATACTGAATTCCAAGCCAGCTAAAACTATGGGGTGAGACCCTGTCTCAAAACAAACAAAACAAAACAAAAACCCACCCTAAAAATGAATAAACAATTTCAAATAAAAATGCAGGAAAGGAACCGTAGAAATATTTCAGTAGCCTTTCATGCATATTTTAAATTTTTAAATCATTTATAGTTCATACTATGTACCAGGCTCAACAATGTTCACCACAGTGTTTCTTGAACAACTTTTAGTGGAGAATTTTATTTTTGGGGGTTGGAGGGGGAACTAGAGAGATGCTTTTAAAGTAGTGCTTAATTTCAGCATGCAAGAAATCTTTTAGGACTTAGAAACAAATACCTTCTGTTTTAGTTTTAAGACATGAAGGAAATCTCTTTCAGAGCATTTGATAAACAGTTATATTTTTACACAGAAAATCAAAGTGTCTTAGTAGTAAAAACTATCATTTCACAGAACTTGAGAAATGCCCATCACTCGTGTTTTGTGAAAGAGCAATGTGTCAAAGGTCATGTCTCAGAGGCCATGGGGTAGATGGGGCACTGTCTTAGCCCTGTGTCTTTCTCGGAGGCCATGCATGGGTGGGTGGGGCATTGCATTAGTCTTGAGTCTTCGACGATATCTAAACAAGTCAATTCTGACAGCTCTGGAGACTGGGAGTCTGAAATCAGCATGGCCTCAGGGTTGGGCTACTGGTGACAGCTGTCCCTCCCCAGTTTGTTCTTGGGATGAGCTTTCTGACCTGTTTTTCATACAGAGCCACTTCAGGTTGGACATCCATCATCCAAAAATCCCAAATGCTACAATGTGGGACGTGTCGAAGGACCGCAGGCCCTGTTTTCACACTTTCCCATCTGTAAGAAAGGTTACTCAACTTTTCCTCCTGAGTGCACCTCTTGGTGCACTGACAGGACACTACTGAACAATTCCACGTCAGGAAACTGCTCTTATGACCAGTTAGCTCTCAGAGGCCCCCATTCCTCACTCCTGCCACACTGGAATAAGGGTTGAGATATGAATTCAGGAAGGATGGACCATCCAAAGTACTGTATGCACCTACAGGAATGCCATGTTTAGTTGAACACTAACTATGAAGCCTTACTAAATTCTCTGCTTCGGTTTCTGTGTCTATAAAAAAACAGAAACCGAAGCGACAGAATTTAGTTGTGCTGGAGAGTGAATGGATATGTTTTATGCAAATGTTTTGAATTTTCAAGATTATGTATCAGTATAGAAGCAGAAGAGAAGGATACAGCCAATTCTCAGAGTACTGATTCCTCCATAGCCTCGTCTTAAGCTTTTCTGGAGTTAATTTTGTCTCGTGTGTATGGGTGTTTTGCTTGCATGTATGTCTGTGCACCACATGCCACCAGAGCATGCCTGGTGCCCTCAGAGGTCAGAAGAGGGTATTGGATCCCCTGGACCTGGAGTTATAGATGAGTGTGAAGTATCTCGTGGATGCTATAACTGAGCTCATGACCTTTGAATGAGCAGTCAGTGCCCTTGGCCACTGAGCCATCTCTCTAGCTGCTGATTCCTTTCCTTAATATCAAAGACATTTAGGTTAAGAAGATAGGAAAGGCCAACTTTAAAAACCACAGCCATTCCCCTCAGTTGTCTATCTATAGTCTGGAAAAGGCACTCACTCTATGAAAGAAAGCTTTTGAAAACCCTTGATTCTTCTCTGCCTGAAGCTTGCCTTTTTTGAACCCCCAAGTCAGCTGAGAACTCCCCAGACATGAAAATTTATGAATGTCCTTGGGCAGCCCAGGATATCTGTCCTTGAGTGCATTATAACATCACCTCCACAGTCTCTGGCACAAACTGTGTGTGCAGTTGAAGTGTCCCAGGCGATGGCCGTAATTCTTGCATTCTGTTTCCCCGGGGGCCATGTTTCTACTGCTAATAAAGCTGTTTTGGCTGTTGAACTTGATTTGAGTTCTGTTAGAACACTTGCAGGTAGTACTGAAACTAACTTTTTAAAAAGTCCTCTATATGTATTTAAGTTTGTCTCTTTATTTTGAGATAATTTGGGGTTATAAGATCTTTCGAAGTACTCAGTGGCGGTTTTAAATGTCGAAATCAAAGCACTACTGTAACCTTTCCTTTGGGGCATCTTACAGAACTACATTATTCTCAGACTCCATGATTAGCTCATCCTTTTGGTCTCAGATTAATGCTTTCTCTAAAGGGTCTGGGCCACCCAAACTGCACACCGCCCACACCTCTGGTACATTAACTGTTAGACCTTGCCAGGGCTCTAAGTACACTATCAGGTCATTTGCTGCTTGGGAACCTCCTGCCATCGGGGTAGTAAACAGATTGGGAGCCCTATCGTTGAAGGCCAGCGTGATGACAGTCCTTTCCTAGGACCTAGGCCAGAGCTTGGCTCACAGGAGTCTTGTTCATCACCTCAAAGGAAAAGCAGACCCCATTTCAGCCCCGCCAGGGGTCTGCCCTGTGGATTTCCTGAGGTATCCCAGTGCCACCGACTCTGACTGTCAATGAGATTTCTTTCCACTTTAGAGGATGAAAGAGAGCCGAGAGAATCTTCTGGGGCTAACCTACTCTCCTACTACTGAAATTACAGATTAGCCTCTCCCATCTTCCTGCAGTTAATCATTGGGTGACACAGAGCTCCAATATTTCTTGTAGTTACCAAACGCATGAGCAAAGCAGGAAAAATATCCAGAGGTCAAATGAGTGGGTGCAATCTGCTTACAGATCCCCGAGCAAACAAGGGCGGGGTGCATTAGTGCCGATCTGACCTGGTGGCTCCAGAATTATTTAGAAAAGGGACCAACATTAACTACATTGACTGTCTAGGAAGTAACCCTAAATGCTGCTGCCTTAGGGACCACAGGTCTCAATTTGTGGATAGTTTGCGAAGTGTTGCGCATTTTCTTTCACACGTCACTCCCCTTTCTTACTAGCTGGTTTTTGATGAAAGCCCTCTCTTCCTCCCCTTCTCTCCCCCCTCTTTTCTTTCTAACTTATCATTAACTTATCAGCTGGAAAAGCCAAAAAGAAAGGACATGACGGATGTTTCCAGGAACTTCTCAAACAGTGGTTCCCAATCGGTGGTTCTCAACCCCTTCGGGGGCTCAAACGATCCCTTTACAGGGGTCGCAAAGCAGATGTTTGCATTGTGATTCATAACAGTAGCAAAATTACAGTTACATTGTAGCAAAAAAAAAATCGTTGAATGATTGGAGACCTCCACAACTTGGGGAGCCCTAGCTACACGATTTGGAGCATTAGGCTGGGAACCACTGTAAGACACCTGTTCTACCACACAGCTTCTTCGAGTCATTAGCAAGAAGGTTAGAAATGACCTTTGCCCTGACACCCGTGGAAAAAACGATAATTTCATTTGCAATGCACATTTCCCTAGGTTGCCCCACCTTTCCCCTTCCATTCTGTTCGCTCTGACCTTCAGTGTGGAGACTGCAGGAAGCCAGTAGAAGTGGTGAACAGCTGGCAAAGGTCAAGGGGCGGGGCCCAGAGATTTTACCGGGCAAGGTGTGGGCTGGAAATCCCAGTCTGGCTCATCCGAAGAATTTACAAAAGGGCACTCCCAGTTCCCTATTGGAGTAGACCGCCCAGCAAGTCAGAATCTTAGCTTGGGATGGGAGATGTTTCTTTCCAGAAGCAGAGCAACCACGTGGGTGGCGGGCAGCCTCCAGCGTTGGCCCCTCTGTTCTGAGGGGCCACTTAATGGGACTCAGGCACAGTAAGCCCACGGGACCCCTGGCACAACCTCGGCCTGGCAGGTGCTGTGAACCATGACTGAGCCAGGAAATGTCCTCCTGGATCAAACCCTGGAATCTGCCCTCAGCAAGCATCCCGAATTTCCCCACCACACACACAGAGTTGGGCTAGCCCTAGACCAAGTGGGCGTCACCTCTGTCCTGCTCCCACTTGGGGACTCCACAGAGTATGGAGTGCAGTGGACACAGCTAAGTATTTACTGTGTAGGACAGCCGACTGGACGACTGAAATACTGAATGACCAGAAGACCGTGTAAAAATCCGCACATTTTTCTCGAGTCTAGTTGTATCTCAAAACCACGCATCTGGGCTCCCAGCTACCCAAGTGACCCAAGCTGACACTCACCTTCGCGGCAGGGCTCTCCGGGTGGCAGCCTCAGCTGTGCCCCCATGGCCTGGGGACCGGGCTTTCTCCGTGCTAGCAATAGTTTCTCACAAACCAGTCAGTGTCCCGGGACCAGCGTAGGTTCCGGAGGAGCAGTGGAGCCAGCGAAGGGCGTGCGCTATCTCCGCCCCCGTGGTAGCCTCAGCCAATGAGAGTGACTGGGTGGGGCATCGGGGTGGTTTAAGGCCCATTTTCCTCCCAGTGCTCGTCGCTGCTGGAGTCCCTTCAGTCGCATGAGTGTCTGACGGGTGGACCGGGAGCTGCATAGGTGCATAGTCCAGAAACACCTGTCCTGGAGGCGACGAGGTCACAGCGTGGATGCTACCGAAGCCACTCGAGGAATTCAGTGATGGAGAGGCTGTTCTGAGGCCCCCTTTTGGCTGTCCCGGAGCCGACGGAGTGCTAGCAGGCATCTGTGGGAGTTTTTTCATCACTAACTAGCTTTTGTGAGACAATGTGCTGTCTGCTTGGAGTTCTGCGCTGAGTCCGTGCTAAAGTTTATTCTGGGAGTTTTCGAACAGCCTTAGTGCTTCTGTTCTCTTAAGTACGCCGCTGTCCTCCTTGTCTTACAATACTGGGTGCCTACCTGTTTTCAACAGGCAGGCATATCCCTCTCCACCCACCCAACTGCTTTATCCCCACGCCCAGTCGTATACGAAATAAGGGATCAGCAGCTTTTAAGGGATCAGCAAAGCCCAAACTGAGAAGACCTGTTCCCACGCTGAAATTCATGGTATCTAGCATTACGCTACATAACATACACGAATCAACTCATTGCAGCGCACAATTTATTAACTACAGCTTCCAGGCGAGGGATAAGGGTAAGGTAAAGTAGAGAGAGTGGTGAAGTAACTTAGCCACGAGGTATTTATACCTCAAGAAATGGTCACACTTCCAGCCGACACCCTCACAGGAAGAGATAGGAGTGTGCACGTTTGTGGGATGCTTTTGCGCCCTGGCGTTTGAATGCTGTATTCGCATCGGCGCCAGGTATTCATGAGCGGCCAGTAATTTATTGCCTAACAGTTTCACTGCAGAGATCCATCTTGCTTTTCTTGTTTTTAGGCTTATGAGACAAACTGTAAATTCAAATTAGTCAGTCGTCTAAGATGCATACTTTTTTCCGTGGGCATGACTTGTGGAAAAAGAATGGGGCGGGGACAGGAACGGGTGAAGACGACAAGGCCGATTTAAGCCAGTTTTGGATAGGGATCTCTGTGAAGCAGACATCTATGTGGTTGCTTTCTTTGGACATCACATTTCAAGTTTGTCTTCATCACAGACTAACAATGGTAATAAATCTGATCTCAGATACTTATGGCTATTTAGCAAACATCAGTTACCCTGTGGCAAACCCTACCCTGATCACTATAAAATTTGTTTAATTCATATTAAAATCATTCAAAATGACAATACCTGTTGTTATTTTCCACTTTACGATTTATATCTTCACTTGAAAAAAAAAGCCTCGAAAATGTTCCTTTGAGATTCATTAGTTGTCTTTACACGAATGCACACATGTGTCTGCAGGTGCACACGCGGGTGTGCCTGTGGAAGCCAGAAGAGGGCATTGAATATTCTGCTCTATTATCTATTATTCTTTTCCCCTCGAGGTGGGGCCTGTCACTGAACCCAAGCTAGGCTAGTCAGCAAGTCCCAGAAATCCTTCAGCCTTGTCTCACAGAGTGCTGGGGTTATAGGTGTAAACCATGTTAGCGGTTTTTTTTTTTCTTTTTTTTTTCTTTTTTTTTCTTTTTTTTTTTTTTTCTTCAGTGTGGGTTCTGGTTCTCATGCATGGGCAGCAAGTGCTGTTATTTTCTGAGTCACCTCTCCTGCATGTTGGGATGACGGTTATTTTGGGCAGGAAGTACTTTGCTATCAGTCTTATTTATTTCAGTTCTGAGAATGTGAGAGAACCCTCTGGGAAAAATAAGCAAACCTACTCATGATCACTGCTGTCCCAAGCCCAGTGTGTCCTAGGCAGAAATCAGTCCTGAGTTCCCCTCACGCATGATTTCTAGATGAATAGATATGTGGATACCGCAGCGTGTCACTGGTGCACTTGGTTGGCGTTATCCCTACCCAGGGATATATTGTTTAATTCAAGGAAGAACAACATTTACAAATCCCCAGTGAACCCAGTCTTGGCTTTGGGAAATCCTTCGATGACTCAAAACTTAGAATGTGACAGTAAACGAAGCCCTCTGAAAGGTAGACTCACACTCACTGGGGACTTTGTGCAAGGTCACTAGACCCAGTGATCATTGTGAAGACTAAAGACTGGAGATGCCACAGAGCTAGAGGGCCCAAAGCCACATGTCTTGTGGCTCAGGCAGGTCTGAGGAATGCCTCCTGGGTGAGCTCTTAGCCTCCATTGACACACTATGGGGGAGTTTGCCATTGTCTGGCAGGGGGTGGGGACAAGGCAGAGGGGACAGCAGCTGGTAGGCAGGATGGAGGGTAGGTTGTAGGCATGTCATGCATAGCACTAGCTTCCTGCTCTTAGTTTATTATTGCCCCTCCCCCAATAAGTCCATTTAAGGGATTAAATTTTAAAAACCTTCCTGAGAAGCAACTGCTTTCCTTTGCTGACTTAAAATTCGTTGTCTCGGGCTGGAGAGATGGCTCAGCGGTTAAGAGCACTGTCTGCTCATCCAGAGGTCATGAATTCAATTCCCAGCAACCACATGGTGGCTTACAACCATCTGTAATGAGATCTGGTGCCCTCTTCTAGCCTGCAGTCACATATGCAGGCAGAATGCTATATATAAAATAAATAAATAAATAAATCTTTTTTAAAAAAAATTCGTTGTCTCCTATTCTTATTTTGAATACTTTCTTCCTTATACTTTGAATTTGAGATATGTTCTGTTCTTTTCAATGGGACATATCAGATCACTGGTTCTAAGCATTTACTGCCCTTTATTATATGTATTTGAGGGGCTGGGAGATGACTCAGCCGTTAAAAGTGCATGCTCTTTTGGAGAGGACTGGAATGTAGTTCCCAGCACTTACATCTGGAAGCTCATAACCATTTGTAACTTCAGCTCAAGGGAACCCAACACCCTTTTCTGGCCTCCGTGAACTCCTGATTTAACTTCAAATAGTACATCAGTGTAAATTTCGATGTGCTGTGTTTTTGTCAATATTCAGTTCACGCTTACTGATTTCCAGATAAATACCTGGTACTCTCGGAGCTGCACTTCCCATTGCTTTCGGGTTGACCCTAACTACTCAAGCACATCTACGGAAATGTGGGAGCCTTTCCCTTAGTCCAGGGAATATCAGGAGACACATGTGCAGCTCTATTTCCCAAATCTCCCTCGACCCCAGTCTGTTCTGATAGCCTTTCTATTCTGTCAAACTAAGTAATCTCATCTTGAATTGCTTTAAGTCAAACAAATCCCGCATCATCCTTGAGTCCACCCTTTTATTCACACCCCAATCAACCAGCTCATCCTATATATATCTGCTTTAAGTCTACATTCAAAATCTGACCCCTTCCTCCACTTCTCCTCCCCCACCCTGGCTGGAGTCACTGTCACCTCTTCCTGAATTCCTGCCACAGTCCCCTGACTGCTCCCTGACTCCCTTTCTTTTCAGGTCGCACCTCCCTAACTCCCTCTTTTCTTTGCTTAGGATGCTGGCTTCTCTGCTTCCCTTTGACAATCCAACAAGATCCTGTCTCTCCCCAGGAAGTAAGTATGGTTAGTTAGCTCTGTCAGTGCATACAGATGTCCCCTAAAAGAAGCTTGTCCTGGGCACCCCCTCATGCGGTCTCTCCCCCTTTGTCACCTCTCACATCACACCTGACTTAGGTGTGCCTTCTATGTTTGCTCTGTCTTGACATCATCAGAATGCTTGCTTCATGGGGGTAGAAACTTAGTTTTGTTAGCCATTAACGTCCTAGCGCTTAGAAGAGAGCCTGGTGCTTTGTGAGTGCCCGGATGAATCATCAGGCATTTGGTGAGCCATACTCCACCTGCAGGGTAACCGACAAGTAATGGGCACCGTCCTAAACTCAGAGGGTTCGTGGTACTTACAGGGAAGATAATTATTTAGCTGTTAAGCAATTAATTACACAATCTTTAATGGTGACCATAAAGACCAAGAGGCCATTAAGTAGCTGTGCTGGCTGAAGATCTTGGTGGGTTGGGGGATAGATTATTAAATACTTAAGAACACTGAGCCGAAAGCCAGAACCTCTCAAATGACATCATTTTTAAACAATGGAAATCTGCAGACAATCAATTCCATGCAAATGAGCATCTCTAGTGACAGGCACTTTAAACAGGATTATAAAGACTTAGAGGAAGCTGACAAAGCAAGACAGAGGGCCCGGCTGAAAGTAGATATTAAGTAGATAATCCCTGTGGCTCTGTTCTTTCTGCCAGTCAAGGTTACTGCAGGTCCCAAGAAAAGAAACTTGACCATAGGGAGACAGGGTCAAGCTAATCACGTCGCGGAGGGGAAAATAAAACAACCCCTAGTATTCTGATCCCGTTAAACTCGAGTTCATTGGGAAAACGTCTTACTATAGGTTTCACATATGCAGGCAAAATTTGTGCACAACTTCAATTTCAGAGAAAATTGCACCTCTCCCCAAAGCCTTCTGGTTCACTTTCCTTCCATCTGAACTATTTGTGCTCCTTGCATACGGCCCCTCAGGTCTGTATCCTAATATGTCTTAATGGTGTCTGTCTCTCCTCAGCACAGTGTCTGAAGACAGGACCTGGGTGTACTCTTAGACCTCAGAGCAGCCTCCCTCCTCATCACAGGTGTTCAGGAGGGACTGCTCCCAGCATTTTATTTAGCTCACTACAACCTCTTTAAAAAAGAGTCCTGTGACGAGCACATCATGAGAACGAGGATGTCCCGCTGCGTGAACGCATCTGTTGGATAGATCTCAGTTGCATCTTCGTGTGAAGTAGGATTAGAAAAGACCGCCCCAAACTAATTCTAGAAATGGATATTTTGAGCTAGGAAAAAACAAAAGAATCCTCAGCTTTCAAAAGGAATCAAGCAAGTGTGTAAGAACACAGGTATTAACTATAAAAACAGTTTTCCCTTGCTACTTGGGTGTTAGAAGTTACAGTAACACCCTGCCCAGCATTTGAAGATTTCCACAGACAGACACATTACTGTGCCTCATTTTAATCTTAATGATAAACGTATGATATTATAACCCTGGGGAAATTTGGCAACACAATTTTAGAAAAATCCACTAGGCAGTATTTCTTTTGGTTTGCTTTCAGACATCTTGGGCGGTAGGGCTTCGAGAAAGGCCTTTTGGTTTATCAGTTGCATGCATATTAATGAGCTCAGGTTCAAGCTAAGGATAATGATGACCCGGCCGCTGTTATTCTCATCTACACACAAATCCCCAAATCCAGTACTGAGCCATGAACATCCTCTCGAGCCAACGCCATGGACTGCCTGCCTTTTCTAAGGAATAATTAATAAAAACCATCCATTTGTGCTGCTTAAGGAGGGGAGAGACAACGTCATAGTTATTACTAAAGAAAACTTGCATCTGGATTTTGACAATGCCAAGACTAACCATATACCTGCGTCTGTTTTGGATGTACCACTGATTGGCCCTGCAGGAAGACAGACATCTCATTTAGACAAGAACAGGTAAGAACCCAGTGGTAATCTTAGTTGTGTTTTTTATTTACTCTGACATGTGGTTTTATTTATACACGTCCTAGGCTTTGTGTTCGTTCTCCTGATACAGACCTTTTATAAGCAGCTGATAATTGATTCTCTACAGAGCCTCTGCAGTTTTGATTCAGATCTGTCGACAAATATGCAAGTTTAGCTAAAAATAGCAATAAATAAAGGTCTTGCACCATGGCTCGGCCAATCTGAATGTTATAGCCCTAGTAAATACCACTGGGTTTCTGTGAATTTAAAATTTGTTTTTAGAGGTCCGATGCAGTAACCATGACAGGTGTATGTTTTCCCTAAAGAAGGTATTAAATATTAATTTCGCTTTCTCTGTACAATATTTAAAGATTGGGTATCAAGCTCGCATGCATGGTAACAAAGAATTGACTGTGGAAATATAAATTCCTATTTGTTGGAAACTTAGGCATGTTTGGTGGTTTTATATCTACTTTAATGACAGTCTGATACCCCATCATGAGATGGAAATGTGGTCTCTCAGGGAAGAAGTGACTTACCAGGACAGGACCAGAATGTCACCTTCTCGATACTTTCTTTTTTTTCACTCTCTTTTCCAGTGTGCGAATGTGTGTGTGTGTGTGTGTGTGTGTGTGTGTGTGTGTGTGGTGTTTATATGTGTGTATGTGTGTGTTGTGTGTAATATAGGGTGTTTGGGGTGCATGTGTGTATTTGTGATGTGTATATGGGTGAGTGCCTGTGTGTGTTGTGTATGTGTATATGTGTGCAGTGTTTATGTGTATGTGTGTCTGTATGTGTGTGTGTGTTATATGGTGTATGTGTGATGTGCATGTATGTGAGCATGCATGTGAAGGAGTGAGGTTGAAGTCAGGAGCCATCCTTTCTTCCCCCTTGTTCACTGAGGAAGGGTCTCTCCTCAGAGGTGGCCAGTACAGCTCATCTTGCTAGCCAGGTTACTTTAAAGCTCCTCTGCTGTGCCTCTTCTGGCGTTACAGGCAGACTATGGTGCTCAGGTTCTTACATTTGCACAGCAACCTCTTCATCGGCTCAGCCTTACCACGTCTTTAACTCTCCACAGTTAGCATGTGCAGGCTTTCTTCCCCCCCCCCCATTAATTATTTATTCACTTTAAACCCCAATTGCAGCCCCACCTCTCTCTTCCCACTCATGTCCTCACACAGTCCTCTCCCTCCCTTCCATTCTCCTCTGAGGAGGAGCCCCCTTCTGAGTACTGACCCACCCTGGCACATCAAGTCACCGCAGAGCTAGGTACATTTCCTATGGAGCCTTGACAAGGCAGCCCAGTTAGGGGGATGGGATCCACAGGCAGGCGACAGGGTCAGGGACAGCCCCTGCTCCAGCTGCTGGGCGACCTGCGTGAAGACCAGTTGCGCATCTGCCACTCAGGAAGCATGTGCATTTTAATTAGGCCTCAAATAAAGAACTCTTATCAACTACTGCCACATTTTACTTTTGAATATTTAAAGACTGCCATTGACTGTTCTTACTACCTTTTTATTATGGTTTCATGTTTTTAAATGTTAGCAATTGTATTCTATATCAGAAAGTCAGATGCTATTTTAAAAAAGGGCTTTAAGAAATGTTCCCATCACTATGTGCCTTGTTACTGGCTTTGTACATTTTGGAGTTTCTATTTACATGTCGTCTGTCAGCTAACGCATGAGGTCACTTCTCACGCCACAGCACCGTCGTTATCAGCCACCAAACAAAAGAAGATGAGCGTGGAGCCTCAGGACTTAAATGTGCTTAAAATACTGAATCTTTAGCTACTGCCCCTGTGTCTATTAGAGAACACTCCCTTCCCTCTATCTGGGCACCTTTACACCTTTACAAATATTGATCATAAAATAATGTCAGTGAAGAAAAATGGCTCTACATGGCTGGAGAAGGAGCTCATCGTTAAGAGCACTTGTTATTCTTGCAGCCAAACTTAAGCTGTTGTGACCTGCTTGTCACATGCTCACTCAAAGGTACTAAAGAATTGTGTTATCATATTGGCCGCTCCTTTGACCTATTGATTGGAGAATACAGCCAGGGACAAAGTTTCTGTTTAGGAAAATGCCTTGAGTTGTAAAAGTACCAAGTAAATGTTTGCAGATAGGTTAGCAAGTAAAAAAAACATGTATGTAGGTCTGCAGTAGCTTTATGGAGATAGTCCTTGGACGTTAATTTTCAATTTTTCCATTTTTTGTTTTTTTTTTTAATTTTTGTTAGATATATTTCTTTACTTACATTTCAAATGTTATTCCCCTTCCCTGTTCCCTATCCGTAAGCTCCCTTCCCCTCCCCTCCCCTTCCCCCATATGGGTATTCCCCCCATACATCCCCCTTACTGTTCCCCCAAATTCCTCTGCACTGGGGGTCCAACCTTGGCAGGACCAAGGGCTTCCCCTTCCACTGGTGCCCCAACAAGGCTATTCTCTGCTACATATGCAATTGGATCCCTGGTATAGTCTTTTGGTAGTTGTTTAGTCCCTGGAAGCTTTGGTTGGTTGACATTGTTGTTTTTACGGGGTTGCAAGTCCCTTCAACTCTTTCAACCAATTTTTACATTTTAATGATTAGCCAGTTTACAAGGAAGCATTCTAGATAGTGATAGAGTTCCAGATATAATATTCACTGTTTAATATATTGCCCCATCCGATACAAGGAGAAGAGATTAAAGATTAAGATTCTCAGATTTTTTTCTCTTTAATTTTTCAGACAGGGTCTCACTATGTAGTCCTCATTGGCCTGGGACTTACTACGTAGAATGCAGAGCGGGCTGGAATGTAACTCGCAGAGATCTCTCTGCCTGCCTGTCTTTCCTGAGAACTGGGGTCAAAAGTATGTGCTACCATGCCTGGGTGTGAGATTAATTCTTGAAGATATTTATCTATGGATCCTAAATTCTCAAATGGATTAATTTCAAAACCATAAAAAGTGATCAGGTTAGTAAGATGATACTTCCCAAAATGAAATATAAATTAATAATTTTAGACCCATTAGATGGTGTGATATCAGGTCTTTAAAAAAGTGAAAATTTAACATGTAGAGTACATTTAATGAAAAAAATACCAAAAATATAAAGCAGGATTTTACAAAGAAGACATCCTTGTTGGTGATAAAAATCTCACATGTTAACATGTCAATTCTTCTAAAATTAACATATAAATTTAATACAATTTCTTTGTAAAGCGCACTGAATTTTCTCAGGGTCATCTTACTCTAAGGACATCAGTGAACAAAAAGCATGCGTTCCACACTCACAGACCAATCACAATCATCCAAACACACCCTTGAAATGAGAGCTGAGTACAGATATTTTTGTAGTGTTTGGGAGACAAAAGAAACATCAAAAGTTAAAAGAAAAGGTTGGTTGTGTATTGTGGGTGGACACTGTATATATACGTCACAGAGCAGTGGTTCTCAACCTTTGGGTGGCAGCTCCTTTGGTAGGGTCACAGGGGTTGAATGTCAGATATTCTGCATATCACACATTTACCTTACGACTCGTAACAGTAGCAAAATTACATAGTAAAGTAGCAACAAAAGTAATTTTATGATTGAGGGGTCACCACAGCATGAGGAACTATACTGAGTGGTCACATGAGTTAACATATGAGTTAGGAAGGTTGATAATCACTGTTACAAAGACAAAAACAAACATCCTAAAACAAACAGATAAACAGACAGACAGACAGACAGACAGACAGACAGACAGACAGGAGCTCAGTGACAATTGTTGTCAAGTCTGGCAGGAGAGGGGCTCACAGACAAGGACCACTGTAACGGCGAGTCAGTGCATTGATGTTACGATCTCCAGACTACGGCGCAGGGGAGGAGACAGCAACACCTGCAGTCCTACATCCGACCGCATCGGTCTACCTGCGGGACCACAGCGAAATGCAGCCAGAGCCAACCAGCTGCAGAGCAAGAGCGTTCAGAATTAGCATCTGTGTCGAACACGTGGATATTTTGACCATCATGTCGTAGACACTGCAACGTAGCTCTGTCTGCATTCTAGTGAGCCCTGTTAAAAATGCTCAGGTGACTTCAAGAAGTGCTTCAGTGAGGTCCATAGGCTGGGCAGTAGCACAACGGAACTCATCTTCTCATGTTCTGAAGGCTGAGTACCCAAGATCAAGGCGTCCAAGGGGTCTGCAGTTTGGGTTCTTGGGTGGGGGCTGTGGTCTTTGACTGCCCAGCACCATTCCTCTCACATGCCTCCCCCCATGTCTGTGAGCCCTTTACTTCACAAGACTCTTCAGATTGGATTGAGCTAACCTGTGCTATTAACTAATCACAACCTCAAAGGCTCTGTCTCCCAGTTCATGGGCACCAGGGGGTTAGGGCTTCCACAGAGGAAACTTAAAAGTATACCTTTCACTTCCTGAAACCAGTCATTAACACATCGAAGCCCAAGATAGTACACATGCTTGTAATCCTAGCACTCAGGAGACTGAGGCAGGAAGGTTAGCACATTTCAGAGCCAGCCTGGGCTTCATAGTAAGTTCCAGTCCAGTCTGGGCTACAGAATGAGACCCTGAATCAAAACAGCACACACACACACACACACACATACACACACACACACACACACACAACACACACAACACACAGGGGAGAAAGAGAGGGCAGTGGGGAGGAGGGAGAGGGAGGAAAGGGAGAGGGGGAGGGGAGGGGGAGACAGCAGGGGGTGGGGAAGGGAGTGAGGGAAAAACACAGGGCCTTTGCTTCATTAGCCACCCTTTTTATTTTGGTTTTGCTTCATGCTATTCCCTCTTTCAAAATTTCATTGCCTTTATTGTGCACCAACCTCCTGAAATTATAGATCTCATGATTTGGGGTGATTTTTGTGATTTTCCCAATATTAACAGTACTGGCCTATGTACACGTCATATTGTCAGATTTGTTTTCTCTTTCTTTCTTTAAAAAGGTTATTGTTATTAATCTGTGTGTGGTGTGGACTTTGTTTTCTCTTTCCATCTTTATATGAGCCCTTGAGACTGAACACAGGGAGTCAAGCTTAGTAGCAAGTGCCTTTACCCCTGAGCTATCCCACTGGCCTGCTGAGCTCGCCCACTGGCCTGCCAGTATTTCACCCCCTTCCTCTCCTTTCTTCCTCTCACTTCTCATCGAACTACACAGTGTCACACAGTGTTGCTTTGAGATAGCCAATAGTCAATGTAAGCCGAGAAACAACAAAACAAAACAAAACAAAACAACAACAAACCAAACCAAACCAAACCAAAAACTACTACTGAGGTTCAGGTTGAGTCGTGTCTCTGCAGGTTATTTTCAACAGGATAACAAATATTGTAACGTGGTCATTTGGGGATAAGGTACAGACTTACACAAGAAGACAAATGGTTACACTCAGTGTTGACTACTTACGGTGACAGGTAAAATCTGCAATTAGTGTGCAGGGGACTCCATGTGCTGAACCTTGAGTGTTCGACTGAAGTGTTGACTTAGCTTTATTAGAAGTATAAAAGGGGAGTGTGATAAAAGAAGGAAAAGAAAGCAAACTCCCCACTCCCGGGAAGCTGGCAGAATACTCAGACAGTGGGCCATTTGTCTGTGAACATAGATGAGGGCAACAGGAAGTGGGTACCTAGGGCTTGTCTCTCTTCCCGCTGCTACGATAACAACAGGCTGAGTTGTCGATAAGCAGTGAAAGTGTGGTCTCGTGACTGTGGATGCCAAGGAGCAAATATGGAAGGTTCTGGATTCTTTCTTTTTCGTGGAGGTGGAGAAGGGAGATGGTCTCCAGGCTTTGTGTAGTCCGAGTGCTAACTTGTGATCAGAGAAACATACTAATGTTGAAGAAAACCTTTTTTGTTGATGCAAGATCTTCTGATGCTCCAGGGTCATAATTGATATGCTCTAGTTTAGATCTTAAGTACTCCTAAAGGCCTATGCGTTGAAGGACTTTGGGTGGGACTGGTGGGAGACAGTGGGACATTTAAGAAATGAGACCTAGTGGGGAGGTTTTAGGTCATTGGAGTGTTCATGAAGGAGACTGTCAATCTGACCACTTTTTTTTTAAAATTTTTTATTCTTGACCTGAGGTAAGTAATTGTGCACTGCTGTAAGATCCTAGATTTTACCATCTCCTACTCTCAACAGAGACCTAAAAGCAATGGCTCAACCTGGTCATGAACTGGAGCCATGGGCCAAAGTAAACCTTTTCTCCTCTAAGTTGATTGTCTCAGACGCTATTTGTTACCGCAACAGAAGGACTGACATGTACTTATATAAAAAAAGCCACACTAGATATTAAAATGCATTATGATTATTTTCTCTGATACTTAATAGTTGTATAAGTTTGTTTTTATTATGTATACTGGCTTAAAAGGATAACAGGAAAACAAACTCCTTTATGACTTTGCTAAATTCCACTCCTGACTGAGATTTTTACTTCGAAGTGGATACTTTGAACGTGTTCTGTGGACTGTGAAGATTGTGATAATGATCATGATAATAATAATTCCCTTGGTAAAAAACTATTTCTTCCAAAAGAAAGTGTTGAGGGTTTCTTCCTACAGTGATAACAATTGGCTCAGGGGGCTGCCAACCCGTCTGTTTTTGAGAGGCATGCATACCAATGGTGCTGTGTCTGCTCTGTAATGATTTTTCAAGGGAATTACAGCTTGCTTCTGATCCTGGGATGATAACTATCATTTCCTTAAGAGTTCCCTGGACAGTCTTGACTTCCCAGAGTGATGAGTCGGGGAAGATCAAAGGATTATTTTCACTATGCCGGCATTTCATTTTGAGGCAGGGTCTCGCTTTCTAGGCCAGGCTGGCTTCTAACCCAAGGTGATTCTTCTGCTCCAGCCTCCTGCCTGCTACGAGAATATTTGCAAGCTGTCACATCTGGCTTAGCATTCATTGTCTGTGTGTTTATTTCAGTCTCTGAACGTGGATTACCAAATCGTATTATGAACTTATATTTGTATACTTTTTCATACCTTCAAGCTTTAGGCGATTTTCATTAGCTCTCCACAGACAGTCACTACAACAGACAGGGAGGTACCACCCCTGTATGACAGAAAAGGAGGAGCCCAGAGCTCAGAACGATCTCAGCTGAGGCTTCATATAGTAATTTTCTGAAGCCGGTGGTTAGAAACCACATCCCTGATAAACAGATTATTACTGGTTCAGGTCGTAGATTCCTCCCTGCTGTGGAGCGGGCAAAACCTGCCCTGGTTCTAGATGGTAACAATATCTTCATATCGCTGCAGTAAGAAGTAAACAGCCCTGCAAGTCAATACTGAGAAAGCCTGGGAACCGGGCCTGGTTGGTTGTTGGGATTTCTTTCTGCCAGAACATGCTCTCTTCTCCGTGGAACTCTACTATCTTTCGCATTAGGAAAAAACACATTATTTTATTGAAAGTGCAGGGTTGGAGGGGCCACTCTCTCAGAAGTACCACGTTTGATTCCAGAGCCAAAATGGTGGCTCGCAATCATCTGTAACTCCAGTTCGAGGGAATCTGACGCCCTCTTCTGGCCTCCACAGGCAGCACATGCACTCAGTGCATTGACATACATGTAGGCAAAACACCCACACATACACAAAGACACTTTAAAACAAAGGTGCCTGTACAAATGCCATTTGCTGTTAAACAGAATCTCATTTGTGAAGTGTTTTCACCATCAAACAAAAATATACTAGCATACAATATGGAAGGCAGCTACACTCGCCACTATACCACCAATGCAACTAGGACACAATGTGGACAAACGTCAACAACAAAGGAAAAGTCCTGAGGATTCCATGACTTAACACAACACAAGTAAACACAGAGATGCGCATCCTTTCTGTGGGCATGTATATTGTTTTAGTAAAGTGCTATTCCTACAAATATTGCTTTAAATCCTGCTTTTTTTTTTCTACCCTATAGTGTACTTATCCATATTTTAAAATGCTCTTGAAGTAATATGAGAGAAAATCCAACCAAAGAGTGGACCAAGGGCATGGATAGATAATTAACCTAAAAGCCACTTAAGCTCTCATAAGCACAGGAGCTGGTTTATTATGTATACAATCAAAAGCTTCACTGCCAAAGCTTTCTCTTATCTGATGGAAGAAAACTAAGTTTGACAGTCTCAAGCGTTGGTCACGAAAAGGGGCCAGTTTGTATTGGGCTAGCCGAATGTCTAGTGGAACAGTGATCACGGCAGCCATGTGGTTGGCTTTGATAAAGAGAGATGGGACTAGCAATTCTGCTCCCGAGCTTATGTGTTAGAAGCATTCTCAAAGCTGTGTCCATGGAGATATATGAAAGGATACTTACCACAGCCAGGTATGCAGCAAATTATGTGCATAGCAAAAATCACAGTAGTAAAAGTAATTGAACACAAATTTCTGTTAATAGTCAAAATAGAAAAGGGAGCAATCAATATGGAGTTCTGGTTAGCTACAATAGTAACACAGTGTATTATGAAACTGAACCGCTCTGGGCCTATTGGCATAGGTAATTTTTTAAAAAAGATTTAATACACACACACACACACACACACACACACACACACACACACACACACTGTAGCTGTCTTCAGACACACCAGAAGAGGGCATCAGATCTTATTACAGATGGTTGTGAGCCACCATGTGGTTGCTGGGATTTGAACTCAGGACCTCTGGGAGAGCAGTCGGTGATCTTAACCACTGAGCCATCTCTCCAGCCTGGCATAGGTAATTTTCAGTGCACACTTTCGAGTAGAAAAAAGACAAGTTGCAGACTTCTGTAGAGAGAAAGATGCTGCTGTGCGACCTGAAGCTACACTCTACAAACTGCACAGGGGCCGAGGTTGCTTATGTAGATGGAGAGAGACCTGGGGGCAAACAGACAATTTTTAGTAGTGGCTGCATCTAGGGAGGAGGGTAAGAGTAAGACAAGAGTAGAACTGGGTGTAAACACACACACACACACACACACACACACACACACACACACACACACACACACCTTGTAGACTGACTGGGGGCTTCATGAGACTGGACTTGAGTAAGCATCTTAAAAAGCTTAGTCAAAGACCGGCCATAAAAACCAACTGACAGGTTGAAATGGAAATTCAGCTGAGGATGTGGAAGTCGAGGCAAAACTCTTGTAGGAGCTGACTGTGTGAGACTTGGTGGGAGTTAATGGGAAGGAAAGGGTTAACGATAAGCCACCCCAGCTTTACTAAGCCTGCTGAGTAGAGGCACAGAGTTTGTGAGTAGAAGCAGTGAGAACAGAGGTTCTTGCAGTATTCAGAACGGGTGAATGGATGGGATGTGGTACCGGAACTGGGCAGGTGTTAATGCTGATAGGGGAAAGTGCATGACAGGCTAAATTGATTGCCACTTTGACAGGACCTAGAATCACCTGGGAGGCAAGCCCTAGGGCATGCCTGTGAGATCATTAGTTGAGATGGAAAGCCTTACTTTGACTTTGGACCACATTATTCTCTGAACTTAGGTCCTGGACTAAATGAGAAAGAGAAAGTCCCACTATTGCACTTATATTTTGGGGCTAACCAATGGGTATTTAACCGGATATCATGGACCACTAAATAGGGTAACTCAGGCCTGATAATGGAAGCCTAGCCAACTGTCTGGGGCCAGGGAGGCCCTAGAGGGGAATCTAACCATGCCACTTTCCTAAACCAGGGCACCTTCGTTTCTTTGGTTTCTTTGAGACAGGGTTTCAATGGTAATGGCCCAGTGTCTGTCCTGGAACTTACTTTGTAGACCAGGCTAGTCTTGAACTCACAGACATCTGTCTGCCTCTTCCCTGCTGAGTGCTGGGATTAAAAGTGTGTGCACTGCGTCTGACTTAAGTGTACCTTTCTAACTGCATTCGAAGTACTTAAATTTATGTCCACAGATTAGTGTAGCTTTCAACACTCAGGTGGACAATGGTCATTGTTCTCAACCTGTGCTTTGTGACTCTTGGGGGTCACATATCAGATAGTTACATTACTACTCATCACAGTAGCAAAATTACAGTTAGGAAGTAGCAATGGAATAATTTTATGGTTGAGGGTCACCACAACATGGGGAATTGTATTTAAAGGGTCACAACAGGAAGGTTGGGAACCACTGGACTATTGTACACCTCACAGGAGCTCTTAGGCATTCAGTAAACACTTCTCTTCTTATTTTCTCTGTCTCTTGGACTGAAAGTACAGATGTGGAAGGCAACATCTAGTTCTTTCTCATGTGTTGGTCCTCATACCAACAGTTGTCACACTGTGTTGACTCCACAGTTGTCATACCAGTGGGAAAACTGATTCCTAGGGCCATTTTTCCTGAAGCAATTGCAAACGTTTCTACCTTGAGTCTGGAGAATGGGTGATACACAGAATCAAAGTATGAATGGAACTACTTAGAAAGGCCAGTGCTTTCCGCCCTAGATCGCTTGCTCTATCTCACCCTGTCCCCCAGGACTCAATCCACCTTCAGATGGACTATGGCAATGGTTCTTAACCTGTGCTTTGTGACTCTCTTGGGGGCAGCCTATCAGATATCCTGCATATCAGATACTTACATTACAATCATAGCAGTAGCAAAACTACAGTTACCCCTCGTCTTTTCCTATGCGGACCTGACCTTCTACTACTCCTTGCCTTGTGCACCCTATGAGCATGGTCCTTGGTGCTGCTCCTTGTTCATCAAATTATTAGACACAAGGGACACCCGTGCCCTTCCGGCTAAGTGTCCCTGCCATTGCGGTAACTCTCAAGAGCAGTTCAGTATGTTACTGTCTTTCTCCACTCTGGGGACCTTCTCTTCATTTCCACCATGGTCACCAAGCCCTTGACTCAAAGATGCTTCACACACTCACTAGAGATCCTGATTCCCAGCTTCCCTCTCGGAGCCCTGTTCCCCCCTTTAGACTTGTCTGCCATACCTGTTGATAGCGTTGTCCCCCTGACTTCTGTTTTTCTATCCTGTTTCCATTTTCTGGCACCTCCTTCTCAAAGCCTAGAACTTGCCATTTTCCATTTAAGTATCAATCAAACGCCTTATTTCATTTGCATGTATTTAAGTCTGGCCGCCCTGCCTAGCCCCAATCTAAGTTGATGGGCGGCCTAGGATTTTCCCAACACCTGCCTTTTCCTGCTCTTTCTCATTGGTTTCTCTGAGAGACCAAGGCCATGGCATCCCATCGCTGCCCAATCTATCACTGTATCATTTCGTACCTACTGACATAACCCTTCCATTGCTTACTGCCCTGGCCATCTCCTGTCACCTATGGAAGGGTGCTCTTGGGTACTTTTGTCTCTCCCTAAGTTATCATCATGTTGTAAAATGAAACTTAGAAACCACCAACCCTCATCTTCCTTCAGAACATAGGGAGCTGCTCAATATATCAGTTTTGTTCTCATTCTCTCTCTCTTTCTCTCTCCCTCCCTCTGTCTTCTCTGTCTCTGTCTGTCTGTCTTTCTCTCCCTCTCTTCTCATACACTACAACACTACTTCCCATCATTTTTGTGTACCTGTTGTAGTTTCTGAACGCATATTGTTTTATTTTTTTATATAGTTGTTTTTGTATCTATTAAGGCTCATACCTAGAGTGCTATTTGGATCAGTGTTCAAGGTTTTGCCCGAGAATGCTCCAGATTTTGTCCTTTCAGGGGATTTTGCCTCAGGTGCCCTGAAGAGGAGTGAGTGTATCTCTCTCTCCTTGGCTCCTGTAACACCTCTGGACTGACCCATTCTGTGTGGACATGGTGCTCTTGCTCCCCTGTGTTGCTCCCACTGTTTCCAAGCACACACTCTGGAGACAAATGCTGCCTTTGCCAGTTATGTTTAAGTGGCCTCTGCGTCATCCCAGCAGGACCTCAGTGTGTGTGGGGCAAGAGGCAGGTGGTGGGTGAGTCAGGGCAAGAAGGCCTGGATGGGCCTTCACTGTGGGCTGTACAATCTGTGTGCTTCAGATGAAGTCATTGCTCCTACATCATGACCTGTTCTGGCTGGGTTTTGTCAAATTGACAGAAATCTAAATATATGTAAGAAGAGGAACTCTCCATCGAGGAATTGCCTTCATCAGATGGGTGAGGGCATATCTGTGGGACAGTTTTTTAATTGCTGATTGATAAGACCATTTCCTAATACTGTCTTATCATCTACGTCTCTGAGTCAGTGACACCACCATGTTCCTGTACAAGCCACTGCACTGGGTTTTGTAGAGGTCTGACCATTACTAAGACCTGGTTATTTCATTGGCGAAGGAGCCAGTGTGGTTCAAGTTAAATAATCTCTTGGAGATGGAGGACAGAAGTGGAGCCTGGGATGAATGTAGGGGTTTAAAATGTCGTCTGTACGTGGAGGAAGTGGATCGATGGCCGATACTAGAGATCGAGTCGAGACTCGGTAGCAAGAATTAATGGTGCAAATAATCTACTTTCCTGTACGAAGCTACCAGATTGGCCTTCCCAAAATTCACGTCAGATGATGTGATCCTCTTCTTTAAAATCCTCAGACTCCTCACTTCCTTGGGAAGAAAAAGGAGCCCTATCTCAACAAAGTACCCTTACTTTCCTGTTGCTCAGGACTTCTCTGGATGTGGAAATTAAATCAGATAATTTCTATGGTCCAGGTGGGTCTCTTTCTTACACTTTTTAGTTATCAGTGCCCGTTTCCACCTGAAAAACCTTACCTGTGCGTGCCTGCCATTTTCCTTTTGCTTTCACTGTTCCTCTGTTGATCTCATGACCTAACTGATGAATGAGGGAGGTTTGAAATAATTTGACACTGGTCAGATGTGTGTGCGTGCGTGCGTTGTGCGTGCGTGTGTTACATTTCAGCACCTAGGTATAAACTATAGCTTTTACAGTGTTACATTTATTAATTTGTTCTACTTTCGAAGATTCTTTAGGCTTCTCCCTATATACTATTTTGTCATTTGCAAATAAGAGGTTTTTTTTTATTCCTCTTCATTATTATTCAAGTGTCTTTTCCTTCCTTTCCCCATTATTGCTAGTTCTAGAACATCTACTATGATAATAATTTTAGTTAATGCTAGAATGCTGTTAATGTAGCCTTTGATACTGGGGGAACTCTTCAGTCCTCCATGAAGTGCTTCTTCAGAATGACCTTTGGCTGTTTTCCATTCTGCCACTTCTAGACATGGACTGATCCTACCTTTGTTATGACTTTGTTTTAAAATTGTTAGTAATATACTAATTGTATAGAATATCATGTTTCATCATGGCATTTTATACTCGTACACATGAATTTTTGATCATATTTGCCCCTTTATACCTAATTTGTTCAAAGATTTTTATCAAGGTTGTTGACTTTTAAAAATGTCCTCTGTGCATCTGAGATGATTGTATGGCTTTTGTCCTTGATACTATTGGTGTGATATGCATGATGATTGGTTTTAGACTATTGAAGCACTTCTGTTCCTCTGGGAAAACCTCCACTGGGCTGGTCTCGATGAGCAAACTTCCTGCTGTACTCGGCCTGCTGTTATTGTCTTAGGGTTTCTGCCTCTCTGTTTATCAATGGTACCGGCCTGGCCTGTTCTTTCTGTACCGTGTTCTTATCTGATTTGGGTAACAAGGTAATTCTAGCCTTCTAGAAAGTGTTTGGAAAAATTCCCTCCTCTTTTCAGTAACTTAAACCTGACACCGATTCTTCATTAAATGATCGATCTTATTCATTTGCTCTATGCTTTTCTTTGATAGGGGTCTTTTCATTATTGATTACATATCAGTACTTGATAGGGATATGTTTAGGTTTTCTGTTTCTTCATGACTTATCCTTGATAACATGTGTGCATCTACGAATTTCCCATCACTTCTAGGCTATCATATTTGTTACTATGTATTTTTTGTGATAATCCATTAGGTCTTTTGTATCTCTGTAATATCAGCTGTAATGCCTCCTTTTAATCTTTGATTTCATTCATTAGATTCATTCATCCTTATTTGCTTTGTCTTTTCAAAGAACAAGCACCTTTGTTTTAACTTTCAGTCTCTCTTTTCTTTTGGCTTTGGGCCTTTATTATTTCTTTCCTTTTATTACTTTTGAATTTGTCTTGTACTTACTTGCCCCCCACCATAAAATTATTCTCGTTGCTACCTCATAACTGCAAGTCTGCTACAGTTATGAGTCATAATGTAAACATCTGTGTTTTCTGATGGTCTTCAGTGACCCACCTGAAGGGTTATTGTAATTCCCAAAGGGGTCACGACCCACAGGTTAAGAACCATTGTAGCGAACCGTTGTCCACCGAAGGACTTCCTGTCTCTCTGATGTGCACTGGCTGTGGAAGCTTTGCTTTTAGTTTCCCCTTCTCTGTATCCCACAGAACTCGGGATGCCGCGCTGCACTTTTGTTTCAAGAAAAATGAAAATTTCCTACTAATTTTTTTTTCATCCAACTATTGGCTGTCCGAAAGTAAGTCATTCGTTTTCTGTATATTTATGTAGCTTCCAAACTTTTTCTTGTAACTGATTTCTACTTTTGGCGCACTGCAGTCCAGTAAGGTTCTTACGGTTTGTTATGATTTGCTTTGGGGCCTGCCTTGGAGAATGGTTCATACACTGATGATGGAAACGTGTATTCAGCCGCGATTGGACAGAAAGTTCCATAGAAGTCTATCTCGTCTGTTTGTTCTGGGGTATGGTTTCTTTTATTTATTTTTTATTTTAAGTCTTTTCACTTTAAAATTTTAATTTAGGGGTTGGGGATTTAGCTCAGTGGTAGAGCGCTTGCCTAGCAAACGCAAGGCCCTGGGTTCGGTCCCCAGCTCCGGAAAAAAAGAAAAAGAAAAAAAAATTTAATTTAGTCTTAGGCCATTTCATGTGTGTATATGATACATTCTGGTCACACCCTCACCCTGTCTCTTATACCTTTCTCACCCTCAACAACCCTTCTACCAACGAGAACTTCATGATCTTATCCTTTCTTGTCTTTGCTTTAGTGACTACTGAGTTAGGGAAGCACGGACAATCCAGCTGTGACTGTGCCACTAAAGACAAAGACTCCCCACCTTTCTTAAAAAAAGATTTATTTATTTATTATATATGAGTACACTGTAGCTGTCTTCAGACTCACCAGAGAGGGTGTTAGATCTCATCACAGATGGCTGTGAGCCACCATGCGGTTGCTGGGATTTGAACTCAGGACCTCTGGGAGAGCAGTCAGTGCTCTAACCACTGAGCCATCTCTCCAGCCCCCAAGACTCCCCTCTTCTAGCAGCAGTTAGTTGCCAATAGCTCCTTGGCCAGCCGAGGGGCCCTAGGAGCCCCTGTTCCACCCAGAACTGAACGTTCACTGGCCCAGACTTGTGCCAGCCCAGTGAAATAACCACGTGATGGCCGGAAGACAACATTTTATGACCCTCTTCTCTATTGTCCACCTCTTACCTTCTTCATGCCTCCTCTTCTGAGATGTTTCCTGATATTGAAAGGGTGATATGGATGTCCAGTTAAAGGCTGGGCACACAACAGTCCCGGATTCCTAGCACCTTAACCAACCAGGAGTCTTTGCATTAACCGCTGTTCACTGAAAAGAAGTTTCCCTGACAAGTCTGAGAGTAGCACTACTGTATAATTTTAGGAGACCGTGGGTTTACTTTTCAGATCTCCAGTGTCCCAGACAGGGGCTATTGACAGATCCACAGTATCAGGCATGAACTCCCTCCTCTAGAGTGGGCTTCATATCCAATCAGAATGAAGGTGCCGGCATCCAGAACAATCATTTATACCAGTGGGCCTACAATTGGTATTGTAGCAGGTAAGGCTAGGGATGGCAACTGACGGCTTCTTCCTCAGCTGCTCGCATACTGTGAAAGCTGGGAGCAGGGAGGGAGGTTCCGGGTCAGCTTCTCCATGATGCTTGTGTGTCAAACTCCAAAGTATGTGTTATCTTCAGCTGAACAATTCTGCTGTCGAGCTCTTGTGATTGACAACAAACTATTGTTTGGGGGCCTCCTTGAGGCTCAGAGGGAAATAGCCCAAACCTGGCATTGCTGCTTCTGTTTAATAACCTGTGGCCTCTGACTTTATATGCTGTGTATTAAGAACCAAGGCTATGAGAGACACAGCCAGAACATGTCAAATACAGAGGCGAATGCTAGCAGCAAACCATTGAACTGAGAACGGGACCCCTGTTGGAGTAATTAGAGAAAGGACTGAAAGAGCTTGAAGGAGCTTGCAACCCCATATGAACAACAATGCCAACCAACCAGAGCTTCCAGGGACTAAACACTACCCAAAGACTATACATGGACTGACCCTGGACTCCAACTGCATATGTAGCAGAGGTTGGGCACCAATAGAAGGAGAAGCCCTTGGTCCTGCCAAGGTTGGATTCCAGTGTAGGGGAATGTCTGGGAGTGGAGAAGGCGGGGAGTGGATGGGGAGGGTAACACCTTTATAAGAGAAGGGGAGGGGGATGGTATAGGGGGCTTATGTCTGGGAAACCGGGAAAAGGATTAACATTTGAAATGTAAATTAAAAATATCCAATAAAAGAAAGAAAGAAAGAAAAAGAAAAGAACCAAGGCTGCAGTGAAGCTTCACAAATCAACTGGGCTGCCAGAAGCACCTTACACGCATCATGCTTCGGATTTTGAACTAACTTTTGGTCACACAGATACTTTTTTCAGCGTTACCAAAAACTTTGTGACCCCCAGCATTCAGTTGTGTTACCCTCAAGTGGGCTTGGAACCTATGATTTAAACTACTTCCTCACGCCTAGCCTCACAGAGACTTGAAGTGCCGGGGTGGGTGGGGGGTTCCCACCTGCTCAGAGGAGAAGGGGAGGGGGAATGGGGGAAGGAAGGTGGGAGGGGGTGATTGGGAAGGGGTCAGTGAGTGGGATGTAAAGTAAATAAGTAACAAGATAAATACATTTTAGAAATGCTTCTTCAATGAGTGAAAAAAGCTACACTTATCTGCGGGTATAAGGATATGTATTTAGACTATAGTTAGAAATTATATTGTCTTAATACATGGAGTAGTAGTAGTTTCTTCTCTAGGGTCTAGGACTTATCTAGCTGTGGTTTGTTGTTCTACAGTACCTGCCTATTGGGCGGGCTTTAGGCACAGTTAGACAGTTGTTGGTTACCCCAAGATAAAAGTACCACTGAGGCACCATCCACCTTACTGGGCCTGTGACTGTTGTGGTCTTAGGCCTCACAGCTGGGTAGCTGATTACTGCCTTCCATTGGCAGCTGGAATAGGAACCTTGGATACTGTGAGAGTTAAAGGTTAGGGTGTAGGGCAAATTTTAACCTTGCTATGTCCTTGCTGATCGCCTGTTCAGGATACAGTTTAATGCTGCTATTTCTCTGCTGTTTGTCACAGATTGTCTATGACATTAACGTTATCATTGTGTTGTATACTCTTGTTCTTTTGTATACAACTGTTGTGCTGCGTGCAATGGTTATTGTGTTGCATAACACTATGATTGTATTGGCGTCTCTTACTCCAGCTATATTACTCTCTGCCTCTCGTTGCGATCTCATCACAACAATGAGTAAAGTAGCTACTATACCTGCCATGGGTACTTCTGGCTACAATTTTAATTCAGCCCAGTATATTTTGGAGCTCAAGAGTTTGATTTTTAAAAATTGTTTCCCTCTCATAATTTTCTTAACATATTGAAATGTCTTTCAATGTTTTCTTCAAACTCACTGAGTTTTCTTTAAACCATTACTTTAAAAAAATCTCTTTTTGCGAGTTCCCCCATGCTGAACATTATCTGGTTAGTTCCTGACACCTTAGTGAATGAGGTCTAGGTTCTTGCTTTCATACACTTTGTCTGAGCTTAAAGGATTGGGTACCGTAGTCTTCCTAGCTTAGCTCTGTGCAAAGCTTGGGTTTGTTTGCCTGTGTGATCAGGAAGAATGAGAATAATACTCAGAAGGAGTAATCTGTTGCCATAGCAACCCTCTGGTGGCATGGGGAGTGTAGATATTGTGCTCATGGTTACCCGCCTGTGATCTGACACTGTAAGATCTGCCTTGCTCTGGGAGCAGTCGGTTACCAGGTGGCGCTGCTTCAGTTCCTGTTTGACATATCCTTGCCACAAGTGCTACCAATCTCACACTCGGGGTCCACAACACATCAGGAGCAGAACAATAGCACACAGGCACACATGCAAGTGTACATAAATAGGACCTGCTAAGTCCGCTTCTGTTTGTGTTTACCTGGTTTCAAGGCTGATCACTTTGCACTGGGCCAGCCAATAAGAGTGCTCAATTCTCTTTCTCCCATCATTAACAGTGGCCTGAGGTGCTTTGTCTTGGGGGCACCATGAGAATCTCCCCCTTCCAGGTTAACGTGTCCACCGATTTTGCCATTATTCAGTCTTGTTTATGCAGCCAATTCTAGGAGAGACTATTTCACAGCAAACTTTCTGGTATTCTGGTTCTTAAAATCTTTTCTCCTCCTCTTCCATAATGTCCTCTGAGTTAAAGATACAGGAGCTGTGACTTACATAGAGCCGTTGGGGTTGGTCTCTCCACTATGTGTTGTGTCCAGTTCCATACACGTGAAGTTTTTAAGCCTTGCTAAAATATGCTAAATATTATGCTTGACAGTTTTGGATAAGCTTTTCCAAAAAGCTCACGTAGCTAAGGGACCGGTCACCTCAGTACATATGTATTAAGAGGTAGACACAAAGTATTATGGGAACAAAAACATGTGATAAATTCTTCTTTCAAGGAATTACTGAAGTTGTCACAGAGGGGATGGGGAATTGGTTTTTGATTGGCAAATTGGATTCCTTTGGGGGAAAACAATGAAGAATTCCTGTTACAGGGGTCTGGAGAAGTGACTCAGTTCTTAAGAGCACTTTTTGCTCATGCAGAGAACCTGGGTTCATGTTCCGGCATCTAAATGGCAACACACAATGGTCTGTAACTTCAGTTCCAGGGGATTTTATAACCATTTCTGATCTCTGCATGCTCCTACACATACATGGTGTGCGCACACACACACACACACACACACACACACCACTAAATCAATGTTAAAACAGAATCTGTGGGTTGGGGATTTAGCTCAGCGGTAGAGCGCTTGCCTAGCAAGCACAAGGCCCTGGGTTCGGTCCCCAGCTCCGAAAAAAAAAAAAAAAAAAAAGAAAAAAGAAAAAAGAAAAAAAACCAAAAAAACAGAATCTGTGTTCTGGGAGCAGCACGATGATGAAGGTAAGCAGGCCTACTCAGTACACCATCAGATGTACAGTACAGAGGAATGACCAAGCTCATCAAGGTTCCTAGATTTTAGAAACCTCAACATGACTTCTTTCCAGAGAGACTGATTCATTAGATGACAAAACATTCCAAAGATGGAAGGACGGCATGTATGCACACTGTGTGTGTGTGTGTGTGCGCACGCGCGCATGTGCTTAGTGTGTATGCGTTGTACATGTGTGTGCATAGGAGGTGCAACTGCAGGGATTCATGGAGGCTAGAGGTTGACACTGGGTGTCTTCCTCAGTAGCTCTCTGCTTATGGAATCTGGATCTTGCTGATTCAGCTAGTCTGGCTGACCAGAGAGCCCCAGGGATCCCCCTGCCTCTTCCTGGCCAGCCCTGGGACTGTAGGCATGCATCAACACACACAGTATTATTCTGTGGAAGAAACTCAGGTCTTCATGGTTGCATGGAAAGCACATTACAACTAGCCATCTGCTGACCCAACTTCACCTTTCTGTACATTTCTTCTCATGCTTGTGAACAGAGAACATACTTTGTAGTGATTATTTTGGTCTTCCAGTAAATGACCTATAAGCACATTTAAGGAGACCATATTCTCATTGTCTTGAAAGTTTTGTCCAGTACAAAACTGTGCAGTAAGATCTAGAAGCTATTATTCACATCTTCAAACTGCAGCAGAAAATTCTTGGCCATTAACATTCTATTATGTCTGGGTATATAATGGGTATACGCATGTTTGCATGTGTATGTTGACATGTATGTGTACATGTATGTGTATTTACATACATGTGGAGGCCAAAGGTCAACATCAGGCGTCTTCCTTTATCTCCCTTCAGCTTATATTTTGAGACAGAGAGTCTCTCTTCTGAACCTGGAGTTCATTAATTTGGCCAGTCTAGCTAGCCATTTGCTCGGGGACTCTAGCCTCCCATGCTCTGGGATTGCAGGCAGGTTGCTAAGCTTGCCTGGCATTCCCATAGATTTCAGGAGTCTTACCCAAGTCCTTATGCTAACATGGTGAGTTCTTTCTCTATTTACTGAGCCCTTCCCCAGACCCAGCATTACTCTCATATATTCTCCAGATAATGGAGTCTGGACAACGCCTCAGCCTGTCTCCTCCCTCCTGAGCCTGTCTCCTCCCTCCTGAGCCTGTCTCCTCCCTCCTGAGCCTGTCTCCTCCCTCCTGAGCCTGTCTCCTCCCTCCTGAGCCTGTCTCCTCCCTCCTCAGCCTGTCTCCTCCTCAGCCTGTCTCCTCCTCAGCCTGTCTCCTCCCCAGCCTATCTCCTCCTCAGCCTGTCTGTCTCCTCCTCAGCCTGTCTCCTCCTCTGGCACGTCGTCTCCACCATCCTCTTGCTCTGTTGCATCCTCTTCTCTGTCTAGCTCTTCCCGTGCTCTCATTTTGACAATGTTTTACAGCATTCTGTGTACAGATGGTCAAGAAAGCAATTTGTCCATTTTAAAAAACAAACACACACACTGGATCTTCCCTGCTCCTCCTCCTCTTCTTAGCTTTAATTTAAGGGACCGGGACCTGAGGGTCATTGCAAGGTTTGGGCAGTAGGCTCCAGACTGAATTCTAGGCATGCTTCCAAATGGCATTCCTGACCTGGTCTGCAGAAGAAGCCCTTCCTCTGTCCTCTCGAAGGTTAGTGAGAGCCTTGCCACTGAAGCTGTGCCACTGACAGGAACATGTCCCTTAAACTGTAAGCCTCAGCCCAAGGAGCCATCTCTCTAGTAGGGAGACCCAAGTGCCTCCCCATTCTTGCCATTCCCCTCCCAGTGTAAACTTAATGCTGGGATTTTAGAACTTGGAGAGGTTGTGATTGACTGGCCAGGGATTTCTGCCTTAGTGGAAAAACTGTTCTTAACTTCAGTTCTGTTTTCCAGGTACTGTAGATGCATATACAACAGCTTAATCCTCAATGACACTATGAATAGAAACCACACAGGAATCGGGGGAATGAAGATATTTTTAGTTCATTCTTTGTGGGCAATGAAAACACACAGCAGGGAGAGAGGGCTGTATGCTGTGGGCTGTCCGCCATATTTAACACCATAACAATGATTTTAAAAATCATTGAAAATTCACTCTCAACATCAAAACAAACAAACAAACAAACCAAAAACCCAAAACAAACAAACAACTCCCCCAGCAATACTATGTTTCCACCACAGAAAACAAAACAGGATTTGTTCGTTGACTAACTGTTTCTCACATGTCTGTTATGTACCAAGCACTGCCACTGTCTCTACAAAGGTTACAGTGTAGCTTTGAGGATAGAGTGCACAGTGATTTAGCATAGGAGAGAATTAATTAAATGTGTGTACATTGCTGTAGCAGAGATAGGAGGATATGATTAACACTGTTAAGGGTGAGGAGTCCTTGGATTGGATTTAAGAGATGGGTTGTGTTGGCCTTCAGTCTAGGCTCCGCCCCACTGTTACCTGGCAACAGCCAGGCATGCCTGAATCGCTGCCTGCCCCCTTCTCACTCCCTTGCTCTCCTGTTTGCTCCTCTTGCTTCTGCTCCTTACCTTGTCTCTCCTCATTTCCCTCCCCCCTCTCTCTCCACATGCTCATGGCTGACTCTCTCTCTCTCTCTCTCTCTCTCTCTCTCTCTCTCTCTCTCTCTCTCTCTCTCCCTCCCTCCCCCACCACCTCTCTGTCAACTCCCCTCCCCATGCCCAGAATTCTATACTATACAGTCGTCCTGTGACTGGTACCTCAGGGGGAAGGAATGGCCCGCAGAGGCACCCCCTTCCCCCCCCCACACCATCCTGCGCCCCCACCAAACATAACCCTGGCTTTTCTCTCTTTTTATAAAACACAACTGCCTGCATCTATCTAGGCTCATGGTGTCTCAGCATAGCCACTGTAGTGTGAAGTGTGATCATATATGTAAGCATAGAAATTCTTCTTATTAATAGGAGTTATGTCTTCTCAGATATTAAACTAACCATGAAGACAAATATTATCAATACGTGGCACTCCTTCGTAAATATCCCCAACGTGGTTGTACCAGCTATCGAAAAGGAAATTCGACGCATGGAAAATGGGGCGTGCAGGTGAGTCTGTGCACTTTCTCACGCACTTTTAGCACGAGCCCGATTTTCTGGTAACTTATCTAGGTTTGTTTTCAATTATATCATTTGTAATTTTAAAGTGTATAACCTATTTGATTTAGTGAATTTATTTATACTTTGAACAGTATAACTTGTTCATCCCATGATATTATAGGATGTAGTTTTTGGAAACATCTATTAAGCAGCTTGACAAATACTTCTTTACTTATAAGTATCATGTTTCCCCATGGAAATACAAAGTCAAAGTAGATGACATTGCTATACATAAGTGTGAAAAAGTATATAGAATGTGAGATCGACTAATATATTGTAATACTGTAATTTTTAAATACTCTTAAGTGTGTGTGTGTGTGTGTATGTGTGTGTGTGTGATAGAATTTTCTTTTAATGGAGGGAAATAGCAGGAAGTGACTGTTTATTCACACGTATAAAATGACTCAAAATTTGATGCTGAATTTCTATTGGACAAACACTGACCTCTACCAATTGGCCATCAAACAATAGTGATGGCGAGTCCTAGAAAGTGTATCTGAATCTTCACTGGGCACATACTCTATAGAATGCTATACTCCTACCTCAATCTCAACATGTGCTGTGGATTAGTCTGAGAAGGGTAGAAAGTGATAGGGTGACTGCTCACCTTGAGGAGAAGTGGTACTCCTCAGAGCTGGTTAAAACATGAATCCTACTCACCTCTGCTTTCCCTGGATGGCAGCTCATTTTCTGACAATGACAATGGCTCTCTGTCTGAAGAATCAGAGAATGAGGACTCTCTCTTTAGAAGCAACTCATACAGAAGGCGAGGACCATCCCAGAGGTGAGTAGGGGCATCCAGAGTGTGTCTTTTAAACATGAATGAAAAACTTTCTATTCCTTCTAGAGAGCGGGCTTGACAAAGGCTCTTGCCATCGAAATACTATGCAAGATTTTACAAGTACCTTGCTATTTCTATTCCTTACCTTTGCTCTTTCTTGGAAAACTGCAAGTGTCTATTCACAACCACGGAGTTCCCAGTCATAACTATATCCCACCGTGCTCCCTGATGCTAATGTTTGTTTCTCGGAAACTTTGTACCCCAATACCTCTCTTGACCTGAGCCTGAAGGAATAAGACTCTCAAGCAGCAAGACGTTGAGCACAATGACTGGAGATAGGAAATAAAGATGAAAACCAAGAAGACAAAAGCAGTAACTGGGACCAGAATGCCTTGCAATAGCCCACGACTATGCCAAGCATGCTTATTTCCTTTTTCTTTCTTTCTTTCCTTCTTTCTTTCTTTCTTTTTTTTTCACAACTGGGGACCGAACCCAGGGCCTTGCGCTTGCTAGGCAAGCGCTCTACCACTGAGCTAAATCCCCAACCAGCCAAGCACGCTTATTAAGAAGTACAGCATTATATGTATCATGTGTAGGAGGAAAAGAGTCAAGGTCAGTGGAGAGCTAAATCAGACAGTGTTGGCAAGGAGAACACAGGATACCTCAGACAGAGCTGCCTTACGGCTGATAACCACAGACCAGGGGGACATGGGTTCCTCAGAAACCACAACCTTGACTCTTTCAAGGCACTGGCTCTAGTCTCCGACTGGCCTCGACTTGTCTGTTCCTAGACAAGGACACAGAATAAAGTTCTATTTGTCTTTTCATCGGGGCCTCTTAGAAAGTCTTAGATGTGTTTGGCGCCCCACACTCCCATGATCCTTTGCTTCTCCTGAATGCATCCTTCAGGGCTCTGAAATAACTACATATGGCAGGGTGGGCTATCATCCTCTAAACTGCTATATCCAGTGGAGCCCACTACCAGGAGATATAGTATGGGATTAGGAGAGGGAAGCTTAATACCTACAAGGGTAGAGAAAGCAGTCACGTTCAGATATGGAGCCTGGAGGGCACTGAAGGAGTGTGCTATGCTGGGGATCAGGGTTTCTAATCCTATGCAATGTATTTTCATTTTTTTTAGCTTTCCCCCTCTTTTTGTTTCTTCAAATTGACTAACTCTACCTTTGCATTCTATATTTTTAAAACTCTTCTTTCCCATCTTCCCGTCTTCCCTGACTCTCTGAGGTCGATGGCATCTGTCTTGGTTCACTCAAGGCCAAGGATAATTTTTTGGTACGAACCTTGACCAATAAGCCTTTACTAACTGCTTTGGTTCAATACACCGCTTTCTGGCAAGCCGTGCTTCACAGAGGTTTTTTGTATTTTTAAAACAGTCATCTGGGCAATGTTACATAGTGAATAGAAAACTGCCAGTTGAAGATGGTGGCTATTGTGATCTTCTGTGTTTTTCCTTTCCCAGGGAGCATTACTTGCCAGGCACCATGGCTCTTTTCAATGTTAACAACAGCAGCAACAAAGACCAGTAAGTACACCTACAGGAGAAAACAAAAGCAAGCGAAAAAAAACAACCCACCTAGCAGTATGTAAATTGGAAATATAGCTAATACTTAACACGTGGAATAATTTAGCAGAGGCGACATTCTATTATTTTGGTAATTTATATCTTGAAAGTGCACCTGCCCCTATTTAAAGTAATGTATATATTTTATTCATTGACTTAGATATATGTCTTTTTAAAAGGTCTATGTTACATATGCTGTTGTCCTTCCTAAGTACAACAAAAGTCATAAATTCCTACACAGTAGACCTTGGGCCACATTCTCCAGGAGGCAGCCTCTGACGTAGAGGTTTGTGTGCAGATTCATTGCATGTGCCCTTCTGAGCGATACCTGGAAGGGAGTTACGGGTGGTAGAACTGGGCAGAGGGAGATGCTGAATGTCAGTGGATAGGTTTGAGCTCATGGGAGTTTGGGGGCACGCATGTGTTTTCAAGCTGCTGCTGTCCTCAGGTAACGGAGCTGGGCCTTTGCAGTTGCACACAGACATTCAATAAGATCTGCCCTAGCAAGCTGGGAGATAAATGTAAAAGTGCTGATTTGGGGGGCTGGAGATATGGCTCAGTGATTAAGAGCACTGTCTGCTTGACCAGAGGTCCTGAGTTCAAATCCCAGAAACCACATGGTGGCTCACACCATCTGTAATAAGATTGATGAGGTCTTCAGGTGTGTATTCATATAATAAATATATCTTTTAAAAAATGTGCTGATTTTCATTGTATAGGCCTTCTTTACAAAGGATAGGAGAAAGTGAGTGACTGTGACCAGGTCTTGGTGTGTGGAGAGTAGGTGCTTGAAAGCCGTGTGTAACTGAAATCCTGCGGCCCTCCTCTGCCCTGCTCAGATCTACTCTTATAGATAAGAAATGATGGGGTTTCTCCCCCCCGGGATGTTCTTTTGTCCCAGGGTAACTTGTAAGAGTACGATGGTCAATGGAATATAGAAAGGTTTCTGACAACTTTACATGCTTTTGAGGTTTACACAGCAATTCCTTATCTGCTTTTATTCATCCTACAGCCCCCTCACCACTGCAAAGAACTCCTGGTCTAGGAAAATGCAGACATTTATCTGGGCGTCATGTTTTCCCTTGGCATGGTTACTAGACGTGTCCACTCATTATCAAAGACAGGCTGGGGAAAGGATACCATAATGTCATGGTTCTCAACCTTCCTAACACTGCATTTAATACATGCTTAATACACATGTGGTGATCACCTACCATAAAGTTATTTTCATTGCTACCTCATAACTGTAATTTTGCTGTTGTTATGAATTGTAAGTTTCTGATGTGCAGGAGGTCGGATATGCGACCCCTGTGAAAGGGTCCTTTGACCCCCCAAAGGGGCTATGACCCTCATGTTGTGAGCCACTACCGTAATGGATCATGTGCCTGTCAGATAGTTTTCCACTTTTTCATTGGGTTAACAGAAGGTGCTTTCTACCTTTGATGATCAGGATCATAAAACTTTACAGTCTGGTGAGGCTCCTTTGCTGATTTGATTGTTGGAATGAGGAGTCCAAAGTGGCCAGGATACCCATAGATTAATGTTTAATAGGCCAGTAAGTGTGCCCTTTGGCAGATGTGTAGACCCTCTTTCATGAAATGAAATTCTCTAGAACCACGAAACCTAGATGTGCAGGGCTGAGAAGTGTAGGGTGAGAAATATACTTTCTCTATGTAAAGTGTCCCTAATTAAATACCTTGGTTCCTAGACCTGCGCATTCTAATCATGTCCTGGCGTAGAGTACCACCTAATGACCATCCTTTCTCATGTATACAGTGTCCCGAATCATAGTCATTCATCTTCAAGGAATCTGCACTCGCTGTCAGCATTTCAGTGCCTTCTGAAGCTCACTCCACGCCTGTTACATGTCAGAAATTTCTGAGTGGAGCAACATATGATAGGACTATCGGCTTTCAAACTCAGTATCTGGACTGGCTACTTTTATGTCAACTTGACACAAGCTACAGTCACTAGAAATAAGGGAGCTTCAATTGAAAAAAAAAAAAACATGCCTCCATCAGCTTGGCCTGTAGGCAAGCCTGTAGGGTATTTTCTTAATTAGTGGTTGATGAGAGAGGGCCCAGTCCATTGTGAGTGGTGCCATTACTGGGCTGGTGGTCCTAGGTTCTACAGGGAGCGGGCTGAGACAGCCATGACAAGCAAGCCAGTAAACATCATGCCTCTATGGCCTGTGCATCAGATCCAGCCTCCAATTTCTTGCCCTGACTTCCTTGGGTGATGACAAGCAATGTAGAAGTGTAAGCTGAATGAAACCCTTTCCTCCCTATCTTGCTTTTGGTCATGGTGTTTTGTCATAGCAATAGTAATCCTAACTAAGACCGTATCCAATGCCACAATTCCTTTTGCTAGAAAGTAGACTCAAAGTGATGCTGCACTGTGCTCTTTATAAGTGGCTCAGACATTAGAAATCCCTTAACAATAAGACTGGTCAAATTTGTGACAAAAAAACATATACCACAATATAAATCAGTATCAAAATGTTTGATGTCCTTTCTGGGCAAAAATCCAGTGAAGTTAATTTGCCATCAAGTGATTTACCTAAATACTGGAGTAACATCTATGTTCATGGCCCAAATGCTCTGTAACTGGAAGGCTGGCTGTCCAACAGCATCCATGGTAAGAAATCATGCGTTGCGCCCAAACATGGCCTTTACTTTTGTTGTCACAGAGGCTGCATTCACATTCACATTGTACCAGCACTGGGGCTATCCCAATGGGGGCTGGATTTATCAGCTAGCTGAGTCCCGCAGTCTACTTGGTTGTTCTCTGACATGGGGTAAACAGATTTTCAAATGTTGTGCCCATGGATCTGTTAGTCTGCCTTTTCTCTAGAACTACTTTGCCTGAACATTTAATCTTTTTTCCAACTAGGTCCTTCACCAACTAGTTAAGGCCTTTAGGATTGCCCTAATGGATATGAATGCATGAATCTTCATATATTCTTAAGCTAGCCATATCTTTTTCTATAGAATGTGAGTTGACTGCATGGTCCTTGGAGCTTTGTCAATGGGAAGTTAACTTAACCACTCTGTTTCAAGGCCACCTTTAGATGGTTTCATAGACATAGACAGTTTGGAATTCCCAACCCAACTCATCCATGATCTGTGTTCCAGAAGCTAAAACTCCATGTATGGCTGTAGCTAGGTCATGAGTTGGGGTTGGTAAAACAGTGGTGAGCAATACGGGTGGGATGGCGTGCTACCCACTGTCTCAGCAGCTTCCTCTCCCTCTGTGATTCATGATGCACCTCAGATATACTACTTGGTTGTATTCGAGATTACTGTCCAACCTCATGAGCAGAATGACTGACCATGAAATTTTCACGAACTTTTCATGAAATGGTCATGAAAACTTTTACGAATGACTCATAAAACAACAACACTAACAACAAAAACAAAGCCAATCTTATTTCCTTGAAAGAGAATTCATGACATTTTCATGAGATTCTTGATGTTTTAATTTAACAATATTTGAGAATAGTACCATAAACTTAAATTTAAAAAATCATTATTTTTATATATTAGAATTTTGAAAGTATACTCATTCCAGGCTGTTGTTTATTAAGTTAGTGAATTTCTTTAGATTTTATTTATTTTATTTGAGTACACCATCACTGTCCTCAGACACATTGGAAGAGGTCATCAGATCCCACTGCAGATGGTTGTGAGCCACCATGTGGTTGCTGGGAATTGAACTCAGGACCTCTGGAAGAACAGTCAGTGCTCCCAAACACTGAGCCATCTCGCCAGCCTGCTAGTGAATTTCTTTACATGTTTTTCTTACTCTGCCCTTTTCCACTTTTGTTTTCTATTCCCTGGGGCATGTTTTGCTTGTTTGTCTGGGTAGCTCTTTGCTTTTGTCTGTCCTTTGGGTTTCTGAGCACTGAGGCAGGGCTTCAAATGCAAGTCTGAGAATCCTTGCTCAACGGAGAGGAAAGTAGAGAGAATCTGCGTTTGAAGTGATGTGACTATGTGACAGATGCTGTTTTTCTTTAGAGACCCAAAGGAGAAAAAGAAAAAGAAAAAGGAAAAGAAGAGGTAAGCCAGACTTTGCACCAATGCCTCGTTGTGCTTGTGCCTCTGTGTGTTGTTTGCAAATGGTAACTATACAGACTCAACTTTTCCAGCAAGGCCGATGATAAAAAGGAAAGTAAAAAGGACCCAGAGAAGAAAAAAAAGAAGGAAAAGGAAAAAGAGAAGAAAAAGGAGGAGAAACCCAAAGAAAAGAAAGAAGAGTGAGTATTTTTTACTGGCCTTGAAAACAAACATGAGATTGTAATGCATTGTAGAGGTAGGCAAGATTTCCCAAAGCATGGAGAAAGCTTTATAGCAGAGATATGGCCTCAGATAAAGTCCTTCCTTAAATATTTAAGAACAAACATTTTGTATAAATTGCTATCAAACTTTTTTCTAGGTTTCCTAAAATTAGCAAGTATGAATTTTCCAATTAAAGAATGTTGCCATGTTAGTTAATTCTCTCTCACAGGCATTAATGAAGATCACTTCCCATGAATATTCAAGATAAGGATCACAGGGCACTGAGGATTGTTGTTGTAAAAATATAAAAAATAAAAAAGTAAAGTTCTCTCCCCCCCCCCCCCCCAGGTCCCTACCGCGGTGTCCCAAGATATCTGCTAGATATCTTGGCGGAAACACATCCTAGCCGCACTCAAACCCTCACATAAAAGAACACACAAGGGGTTGGGGATTTAGCTCAGTGGTAGAGCGCTTGCCTTGCAAGCTCAAGGCCCTGGGTTCGGTCCCCAGCTCTGGGGGGGGGGGGGGGGGGGGAAGAAAACACAACACAATAATCTTAGATCCAATTGGTAAGATAATATTGCCCACTTAAACATACAAAGCCCGGTACCCTCCATCCCTTAGGAACATTAATAACAACCTGTAAATACACAGAGCAGAATCTTAACATCACCTGCCATGGCTTCTCACCCTCTCCTCCTCCTGTCTCTTCTTTCTGTTCTAGTCTCCTCCTCTTCCTTCAAACTTCTCTCCCGCCCATCCTTCCTTTTCCTCCAATGACAGGCCTCTTTCTATCCTGTACCTGCCTGTCACCTGTACTTTACAAATTCAATGGGGAGGTGGTTCTGGTGAAGTTACCTGAGTTCTGAGTACAAGACTAGGCAGCTGTCCTTGGGGCAGTGGAATTAGCATCAAAATACAGTAACTTCAGGGCAAACCACAACAGAGGATCTCTTCAGACTGTAGAGATTTTTTACAGAGGACAAAATTAAAACTTGATAACTTCATTCAAAATATTTTAAAAAGTACCCCAAAGCCACGGTGCTTTTGGCAACGGCACAAGTGCATCCCAAATGCTGGCCCCCGAGGAACTCCGGGTCAAGTAGACAATTGAAGTCTAGAATTTCATGAAGGGAGGGCAAAGCTTTTGCAAAGCTTTTGCAGAGCTTTTGTCCAGCTTTTAAGGAGAATTCTTTTAGATCAAAAAGAACTTGTTCTCTGAATTTATTTATACAAAAATAACCCATCAACCAGTAATTCAGCTATTTGTGCCTGTTCAGAAAGTTGTTGAAGCTTTTATAAGGAGAAAATTTCTTAAAAATATAGGCTTGGTATCGGAACATTTCAAATGTTTCTTTGATTACGTGTTTTATTCCTTTATACTTTATGCCCGGTGTGACTCTCAAAGGTCATTCCCACAAACATTTGAGCGAGTTCTGCGTTATTGGTGCTGCACTGTCTTTTTTTATGGACGAGATACTGAGTCACAGCTCCCCTCCCTCAATAGCATAGTTCAGCTCATTTTGCTTCTAGATAGGGGAAGGGAAGTGATGGAAAAAAAACCACCGTCCTATTGCCTTTACCCTTACAAAGGTCTGTTGGGAAATCTTTAGCTTCCTGTAATTTCTGTCATTTGCACTCCGTAGTTGGGGAATAGAACTGACTGCATCATCATAGTAAAAATAGGGCTTAACTATTTGTCATTGTAAGACTGCTTATTTAACTATCTACTCACCCCTCACTAACTAACCAGGCTTTTATGGTGAATATAATTATGGAGCTAATCTTCCTAAATCAAGGGGATCTGAATTCTACTACAATAACCATGGGTGGTGGTTTGGCCATATTTGAGATGGTAAATACAAATATTTTTGTTCTTTGATAATTTTCCTTTTTGTTTCTAACTGTTGCTAGGGAGAAAAAAGAGGTGGTTGTTATTGACCCTTCAGGAAACATGTACTACAACTGGCTGTTTTGTATCACTTTACCTGTGATGTACAACTGGACGATGATTATTGCAAGGTTTGAATATACATTTTATGTGGATTTCAAAACACTTAAGAGTTTACTGCCAACGTGCTTTGACCTAGGGCTCTTCAGAGCACGCCACTTTTCTGTACATCAGGTTGGAAAGGGTGGCTGGATCCTTCCCAGTGTGTTTTCCTGAGGTTAGAAGGTCTTTTACTCCTGCTGTGCTTGGACACATGGTCTTGGGATGGGATGGGTATGAAAGTAGAGGCATTTTTCAAACTTCCGGTGGTTCAATCATGCCCCCTGGACACTGGGAGGAACTATAATTCTTGCCCCAGAAAAAATATTGTCCATAGTGAAAAGCAATGAAGGATGTAGTGTCTTAAGCATCTTAATTGTTCCAGAGTAGGAAATTTTCTTTGAAGTTTTTGGGTATAGTGGGTATAGATAAGGAATGCAAACTTTGGGATCAGTGGGCTTCCCCGATGAAAATTTTTTTTTTGTGTGTGGTGTGTTTGTGTATGTATGAATACACATGTATGTAAATGTGTGTGGAGACCAGAGGTCAGCCTTGTGTGTCCCTGGGATGTTATCTACCTTGCATTTGAGATAGAATCTCTCACTGACCTGGAACTAGCCGGTATATCTATGCTGGCTGGACAGCCAAATCGGAGGGGTGTGGTCGGGTGGGAAGGCTGCTCCTCTCTGTTTCTCCAGAGCTAGGAGAAACATATGACGCCATGGCTGTTCTGTTGTTGATGCTGTTGTTAACATGGTTCTGAGGATTGAATTCAGAGCATCCTGCTTGCCTATCGAGCACTTAACCAATGGAAGGATCCTCCCAGCTGAGACAACTTATTCTTTGTTGTTGTTGTTTTGTAATACAGGGTTTCTCTGTGTAGCCCTGGCGGTCCCAGAAACTCTCCATTTATACTAGGTTGGCTTTGACCTCACAGATCTTCCTGCTCTGCCTCCCCAGTATTGGGATTAAAGGAATGTTCTACCATGCCTGGTTAATGCTTATCTTATATCTATACAAACGTAACTAGTATTGATGGAAAAGATATAACTCAGAAGTGTGAGCAAATGAATCCTAACCACTCAAAGAGGGATTTGGGGAACTGTGATTGACTAAATGTGTTCTGCAGACCTTTCTAGCCTTAGCATGTTGTATATAGCACCATGAAAAAAGTTATACAAAGGGGCCCTTGATTCCAATCAGTCTCTGTGTCATTTTATTTATACATTTCTTTCTTTTATAGAGCATGTTTTGATGAACTCCAGTCTGATTACCTAGAATATTGGCTCATTTTTGATTACGTATCAGATGTAGTCTACCTTGCTGATATGTTTGTACGGACAAGGACAGGTAAGTATGATATTTATGGCCTTCTGAAATGTCTTGCTTTTATCTCTACCACATAATGACATTTCCAAACCCTCCTGTTCTTCGGGATAAACTCACAACCCCAGTTGCAAATATGACTAACATTGTCCTACTTGTTGGCCTAAGTCATTTCTGCTGACCCAGGAAGATGTTACTAGGACACTTTAATTTTTTTTTGTTAACCTTTATTTTCATTTTATGTTATGGGTGTTTTGCCTGCACGAATGTTTGTGAACTGTGTGCACCAAGTGCCTAAGAAGGCCAAAAGAGGGTTTCAGATCCCCCAGACCTGGAGTTACAAACCATTGTGAACTGCCAAGTGGGTACTGAGAACTGAACTCATGTCCTCTGAAAGGATAGCCAGTGCTCTTATCCTCTGAGCTATCTCTCCAGTCTCCTAGGTAACCTTGTTAATGTGGATTGGTGGTTTTCCTTCTTTGCCCTATTGATTGGGTCTATGCCAGGCAGAAGAATAGAGAGAATAGAAATGTTTAGTCAATATTTGTGTGTAAGGGGCAATTGCTGCCAGACATGGAGTTACTTCAAAGGGCACAAAGAAGCATGTCATTGTTTTACAGAAGAGGCTTAAAAGAGATGTTATAGGAAACTAAACTGGGTAGTTCATGTACCAGACAGTAGGGAGTACCATCCAATAGCTCTCTAGTGGAAGTGTGTTCAGCACGCAGGTGTAAGCTCACTGTTTCTACACTGCTCCCCACCGTAAATGTAACCATTACACACAGCACTGATGCCTCTCATAATCACAAAGGGATGCTCTCTAAGTGTCAGGGCAGTGCTAGGTTGCCAGAGCTTTCTTACAGCTTTGGGAGTCGAGGTGGGAGGAGAAATGAACTCTCTTTGTACTGCTGAAACTCTGGATTCAATATACAAGGCCCACAGTAACAGCACAGAAAAGAAGATTCTAAGGGGATTAGAGACAGCCTGGAGGGTAAGATTAAGAAGTGAGAATATTATCTGAAGAACTATTTATATCTTACACTCAAGGGGAAAAGCATAACTATGAAAAGCAGGAAGATGCAGGGCAGGCACCCGCACTGCTAAGAGTAGGGCTGGGATTCTGCCAAGGAGTTACGAAGCATCTATAACACCACCTACAATTTAATCAGTTCTGGTTAAGTGCTGGGGCTCACAAGGCTCTCCCTAACTTCAGATGTCAGGCACATGACCCAACTTGTGTTTCTTTCTTTCTTTTTCTTTTTTTAAAAAGATTTATTTATTATATATGAGTACACTGTAGCTGTCTTCAGACACACCAGAAGAGGGCATCAGATCTCATTACAGATGGTTGTGAGCCACCAGGTGGTTGCTGGGATTTGAACTCAGGACCTCTGGAAGAGCAGTCAGTGCTCTTAACTGCTGAGCCATCCCTCCAGCCCCCAACTTGTGTTTCTACTCAAATAGCTATACATTACGGTTCCCACAATCCCTCCTCAGGATCAAGTATTTGCTAGCAAGGCATACTAAACCCCCCAAAACCCACACAGTAGTTTATTCTATTAATAAAATAAAGAACATGATGAATGGTGTGGATGAACAGCGAGAGGCAGCGGCAGAGAGGAAGAGTGTGGAAGGCCTTGAGAGCTTTTGTCTTCACAAAACTGGGTCATGGCATCCTTCTAACACTCTGTGTTTGCTGCCTCACTTGCCTGCTCTCGGATCACCAAAGTTGATGATGTTTATGAAAGGCTTTATCATAGGGCAGAGACAAAAAAAAAATGTTGTTTCTTCCCCACCCCTCTTCCTCTCCTGGTAGAAGAGGGGATGGAGCTGAAAAATCCCAAGCTTCTGAACATAGTGTATTTTGTGACCAACCAACCTAGGAGCCTAACCAGAGCTGCCTCCATAGAACAAAGACGCCCTTATCATCCAAGGAATTCCGAGCACTCTGGAGTTCTGCATCAAGAGCTGAAGCCAAGGCTGAGTATTAGAACAAAGATACAGCTAGCACTTTGTTTTCTTGGGAAATCATAAAAATTTTAACAATGGTAGGCCATAAATTGAGAACAGGAACCAAATATGCAACTTAGCATATAATATTACTGCTGAATATGAGTGCATTCATCAAAGAAAGGGTTTTCCCGGGTGTGTAAAATCATATATTGATCAATCAATCACTCACTCGATTTATCTATATTTACCTATCTGTATTTTTTTTTATGTCAGGAGCCATCTAGGATAGGCTAAGACTAGCTGGTGGCCCTCTTGGAGGTGGCCCACCACTTTTTTTGCATGGTCTGTGATGGGTGAGCTCAATGTCAAGGCCCCAAGAGATTGCTTCCTGCAATCTCAGGATTGCTTCCTGCAGCTGATATCCCTTTCCTGTCATTATTAAATTAAAATAACAATCCCTGGGCATTAGCCCACCCTATTGAGCAGCTCATCATAAAAGTGAACTTCCATGAATTAATGCTGTTTAGATGAATTACCGATTCTATAGAATTTCTGGATTGATTAAAATAATTTTAGGAAGAAAGTTTTAAGAGATGGTCTCAGTTGCTTTGCTAGAAAGATGTAATGAAGTTAGAATCAAGAAGAGAATGTGCCCACTCATAATAGTAAGTAAAGTGTGCATAATAAGAAATACAACAAGCCTTCATGATCACACTAAAAGGGAAATAGGTTTGGGACAAATTTGTGTTCAAGAAAAACATTTAGGTCTAAGAATAAAGCCACAAGTGTGCTCTATGATAATCCAAGGCCATGTAAAAACTGTTGCTTTGAACTTATAATGAGCATACTAGGATGAAACATTGCTTTGAACTTAATATCAACATCCTTCTGTAACTCCCATTTTATGTAATATTTCATCTCTGAGGTAACTTTCTAAAGAACTTTTTGTCTAAGGATGTATAAAAAGGCCAGAGAAAAGAAATAAAGTTGTTGGTTGGATGGTTTATCTTGGGGCTCTGTGCCAACCATCCATCCATCCATCCATCCAAATGTATATTTTGTCTGTCTGTATGTGTGTAGGTATATGTGTATGTATGTAACCATGCATGAATACTTGTGGAATTGATTGAGTCAGATGGCTAGGCCTGACCAGAATGTGGGTGTGTGAATGTATATGTATCTGTGTATATTTGCCAGTATAAAGCATTTTAATTCTTCTCCTTTCCTTCCCCTTTCATTCACAAAGAGTTAAGCAGCCTAACCAGAGAGGCTTCTGGCTGCCTGGACAGAGAAAGAAATGATAGCATTTAAAAAAAAATCCCTTAATTCCCAGTTGATAGGCAACAGGTGTCAATTGCCCAAGAGATCTTAATCAGAGTGAGCAAGAAAGTTTCGGGGCTTTTAAAGAAGCTATCAGGAAGCATTCAGTATGGTTAGAGATCTAGAAGGCCAGAGACCACCAGTCTTTAAAACTACCTCTACATTCAGTGCTGTGTCCCAGTCCAAACCATTCCAGACCAGGCTGGCTCCCAGCACTTTTACACTAAAAAGTATGATTTTTTTTCCTGTTTCTCCTACAGTAGACTCTTCTATAACCTTATGTAGACTTGGTCTTATGGGTTGTTATATCACTGTAGACATATTTATTGAAAAGTATTTTTACTTGGCCCGGACAAAGCTGAGTAAGAGCTGCTGTAGGAAACGATCACAGTAGCAGAATAAACGGAGACAGTATGGCTTGCCTCTCTTCTGTTTTAGGTTACCTGGAACAAGGGTTGCTAGTGAAAGACAAACTGAAACTCATAGAGAAGTACAAAGCAAACCTGCAGTTTAAACTTGACGTTCTGTCAGTGATACCGACCGACCTGCTGTATTTCAAGTTTGGGTGGAACTATCCAGAAATCAGGTTGAACCGGCTGTTAAGAATCTCTCGGATGTTTGAGTTCTTCCAGAGGACAGAGACAAGGACCAACTACCCGAACATCTTTAGGATCTCAAACCTTGTGATGTACATTGTCATCATCATCCACTGGAACGCGTGTGTGTACTACTCCATCTCAAAAGCTATTGGATTTGGGAATGACACATGGGTCTACCCTGATGTTAATGATCCTGAATTTGGCCGTTTGGCTAGAAAATACGTCTACAGCCTTTATTGGTCTACCTTGACTTTGACGACCATTGGAGAAACCCCACCCCCCGTGCTGGATTCCGAGTATGTCTTTGTGGTGGTAGACTTCTTAATTGGAGTTTTAATTTTTGCCACCATTGTCGGTAACATAGGCTCCATGATTTCCAATATGAATGCAGCCCGGGCAGAATTTCAATCAAGAGTTGATGCTATCAAACAGTACATGAATTTTCGAAATGTGAGCAAAGACATGGAAAAGAGAGTTATTAAATGGTTTGACTACCTGTGGACTAACAAAAAGACAGTCGATGAGAGAGAAGTTCTGAGATACCTCCCTGACAAACTCAGGGCAGAGATTGCCATCAATGTTCACCTAGACACGTTAAAAAAGGTTCGTATCTTTGCTGACTGTGAGGCTGGTCTGTTGGTGGAGTTGGTGTTGAAATTACAACCCCAGGTGTACAGTCCTGGAGATTACATATGCAAGAAAGGGGACATTGGGCGGGAGATGTACATCATCAAGGAAGGCAAACTTGCTGTGGTGGCAGACGACGGAATCACACAGTTTGTGGTGTTGAGTGACGGCAGCTACTTTGGCGAGATCAGCATTCTTAACATCAAAGGCAGCAAGGCTGGCAACCGAAGAACAGCCAATATTAAGAGCATTGGCTACTCGGACCTGTTCTGCCTCTCAAAGGATGACCTCATGGAAGCTCTTACAGAGTACCCAGATGCCAAAACTATGTTGGAGGAGAAAGGGAGGCAGATCTTAATGAAAGACGGTCTACTGGATATAAACATTGCGAATTTGGGCAGTGACCCTAAAGACCTGGAAGAGAAGGTCACTCGAATGGAGGGGTCAGTGGACCTCCTGCAAACACGATTTGCCCGAATCTTGGCTGAGTATGAATCGATGCAGCAGAAACTCAAGCAAAGATTAACCAAGGTTGAGAAATTCTTGAAACCACTTATTGAAACTGAATTTTCAGCCCTTGAGGAACCCGGAGGAGAAAGTGAACCCACAGAGTCTCTACAGGGCTAAAAAAAAACCTGGCCAATAGCAAAAACCATGCACGCCGTGTGATCCTTTTGAGCGCTTGACCAGAGACAATTGAGAATTGGGAGAAAAAGAGTTCTCTGGGAAATTTTTCTATATTGAAAAAGTGTGTGGGTAGATGACACAAATCTGTTGTGCAACACTGCAACAAAAGTATCATCTTATCCTGGGACTTTTCACAATGGACACTGTGCGAGGACATGAATTGATTAATGTGTCTGTGTCAGGATCCGTTTATTCTCTTTCCCACAGATGCTCCTTTTATGAAGTAATCTGTAAAAATGAACACGTATCTCTCACTTTCAGGCCACCTGCATCACTGAGTCAAATGTATTCAGTGCAACTGCGTCCCTTGTGCTTGAGACACAGTTATCAGAAGAAGTAGAACGCAATAAAGTGAAATTGATTACAAAACCAGAGTACGTATGAGTTATTGGAAAATGAAGTAGGGAATAAGTAGTGTCTTACAGAGCTTCAGGCCATGTTAAGGAGACTAGCCTTGGTGGTGATATAAATGTGGGTGATGGAGGGAAATTTCTTGCTGATAGATACAAAACGAATCCTGTTACAAGAAAATACATATGCACATAAATGTTAAAATGTTCATTGCCATCACATGATGATATAGGAGATGTTAAATTTAAGCAGCTCTCAGAATATGAAGGCCTGACAATGGTGGCTGTTATCTTCTTTTTGTGTCTAACCAAGTAAGAAAAATAGACAAATGTAATACTGTTGGATTATTAACTAGGTCAGGGGCCCTATCAGAAAAGAGGACCAGAATGTTCTATGGGCCAGTACAAAGCTTCTTAGAAAGGCCAAATTTTTAAATACCAAGGCTTTAACTAAGCAGCAGAGTGCTGGTTAGGGAGTACATGGCCCTGGATTCTATTGCTAGAATAAATGGAGGCGGGAAGGGGGTGAGAAAAGAGGAGGGGGGAAGAGAAGGGAAGGGGAACTAATCCATTAACATTGTGCCTTTGTACATTTCCCTTGTATGTTTTGTATAGTACCCCTTCATTATCAGCATATGTTTCTTCACAATAGAAAAAATGTCTTACTCTTCAGATAGGTATATTATATATAACCCAGTTTCTAGCTGAAACAGTTCATTCCTGTTATGCTCCTCCTCTTCTTCATGAGATAGAATAGGAATGAGTGCTGCACTCCATGCTTAGCTCTGGCTTCTGAGAAGTATGACAGGCATCAGGGTGAAAAGAGGCTTCGAGTCTTACCTGGGCTGGCAATAATGCCAAGCGTTCTTATTTGGTTATCGTCAATCTCAAGCTGATGCTTACCTTGGACTGCTGATGGAATGTTCGGTCAAAGGCTTGCGGTAAGGAAGTTATGCAGCTCCTTCCTCAGGATTCCTCTAGGCTAAGATGCGGGTGGTGATTTGGGTCTGATGTCTGACACCTGAAAGAGTGGTACTGACGGGGCTCAGCGTCATCTGGAGGTAAAAAAAAAAAAAAAAAAAGACAGGATCCATGTGGCTTTGGGGAAGCTTCTTTTAAGAACCTTGGTGCGGGTTGGGGATTTGGCTCAGTGGTAGAGCGCTTACCTAGGAAGCGCAAGGCCCTGGGTTCGGTCCCCAGCTCCGGGGCGGGGGGGGGGGGGGGGAGGGAGAACCTTGGTGCATGTGGAGCAGGAACTCACCTCTTAGCTATGCAGAAATCAGTCATATCTGGATATCAGAGCATTTAACATATTAGAACAAGAACAGACATGACGTGAAGATGAGCGAGAGGGGAGCTAAGTGGAAGCTGGCAGGTAAGTTCTGTGACTTAAAGATAACAGGCCAGTGAGGGGCTGTAAACCAGTGAGTATTTACCATGTCCCAACTCTTTTATGTGATGCTCACAGGAAGAGATACATTAAGATACATTTTTTGTATGATACTTTTTTTGTATTAAGAAAGTCCCAAAGCCTGAAGCTGCACATGTTTCCTATTAGAAATTAACTAGAGTATAATGCATCCCTGTTTTGCTAGCTAGTATTACATCAACTTCGCACAAGTTAGAGTCATTTGGGAAGAGGGAACTTCAACTAGGAAAACACCCCTACCAGATTGGCCTATGAACAAGCTTTGGGGCATTTTCTTGATTGATAATTATTGTGGAAGGGCTCAGTTCACTATGAGTGATGCCACTCAGGCTGGCAGTCCTGGAGTGTCTGAGAAAGTAGACTGAGTAAGCCAGAAGGAGCATATCAGTAAGCAATACTCCTCTATGGCCTCTGTTCCACTTTCTGCCTCCAGGGTCCTATCCTGAGTTCTCATCCTGGCTTCCCTTAGTGATGGACTTACAAGCTGTAAGGTGAAATAAACCCTTTCCTCCCCAGAAGTTGCTAATGGTCATGGTGTTTTATCACAGCGATGGGAACTCTATCCAAGCTGCCTTATGAGTTACTTTTTATTGCTGTGATAAAACAGGGTGACTGTGGGAAGGGGCAGGAACTTGGAGTGAGTGTGTAAGGAGCAAAAGAAGTGCTAAGTGAATGTGTGCTATAAACAGAGCCATGTCAAGGACACCAATATCTCAGACTCACCACGATGACGAAACCTCCCCTGGCTCAGACTCAGGGCAATTGCAAGTCCTTCCCTTGTCCTTGTGTAGATGTTGACAGTATGGGCAGAAGATGTGACCAGAGCTTCCTCCTATGAGATGTTTACATCCTGAGACTGCTCCTCTACAGAGATGCCCTATAGACACTAGTTAAGTCTGCCTCTCTGCTCATCTATACATAGTAAACCCATCCCCTTATTCAGCTATAAGCAACAAACCCACCTTCTCAATTCATATTATTAAACAAATGCGTTGAATTTGGGGTTTGCCCACTGGATCCCAGCTTTTCTATATGCATGTCTGCCTTTTTTTTTAATTCCTTGTTACCCCAATTAGTCAGTCCTCAAGCTGTGGAGGTCATGGCAATGACCATGGCAGCTTTGAGAAGGAAGGGTGTATTGGGTCTTCTAGATCCAGAGGTCTGAGAGTCCATCAGCAACCCAACATGGATGCTGCAACCATGGCCGAGGAACCAGCTAAAAGCTCAAAGCACAAATAAGAAGATGAGAGAGCAGACTAGTAATGGTGCTGGACCTTTGAAACTTTAAAGCCTGACTCTGGTAACACATTTCCTCCAGCAGGGCTTTACCTCCCTAAGCTTCCCCAGACAGTGCCACCAACTGGAGACCAAGTATTCAAATGTCTAAGACTATGAGAGACATCTTATACAAATACCACAATCCCCAAACCTTGATCCATTGATATTAAACAACTCATATCTTTAGAGTTACTTCCTGTTTTAAAAACTACAGGAAGTTTATATAAACTTCTTGTTTAAGGGCAAATTTACCTGTTTAAAAAAAAACAACAACTAGGTTCCTTAGTAATGCATGCAAATCTTGTTTACACAAAGTCAGGAAGGACTTTCTGACAGGAGAGGAATTACTAAGGAAGCCATTCCCTCCAGCACAGGTGGGGACCAAAGCCTTAGTATCCACTCTGTTAGTCTGCCTTCACTTGACATATTTGTGTTTTGCTCAGAAAGCTAAGTACAAGATCTTGCCCTGCTGGTCAACACCTCCTGGTTTTTTTCAGTAAGCCAGGACAAGCTCCCACAGCCACTCAAAGGCATAGAAACATTTCCTTGTGCTTTTTCCCAGCCATGATAACGTAGACTCTGTGTCTTGTAATATCAGCATTGCTGAACTGAAGCAATCAGCAAATGAAAATGAAATGATTGAATACAAAATAAATAAAGATTAAGGAAAGAAAACCATCACAGCCACACACACACACACACACACACTCACTCACATACACACACACTCACATATACACACTCACATATACACACTCACATACACACACATACACACACACTCACACACACTCACACACACATTCACATACACACACACTCACATACACACATTCACATACACACACACTCACACACACTCACATACACACACACTCACATATACACACACTCACATACACACACACACTCTCACACTCACACACACATTCACATATACACACACTCACACACACATTCACATACACACACTCTCACACTCACACACACTCACATATACACACACTCACATATACACACTCACATACACACACACACTCTCACACTCACACACACTCACTCACATACACACACTCACATATACACACTCACATATACACACTCACATACACACACATACACACACACTCACATATACACACACTCACATACACACACACACTCTCACACTCACACACACATTCACATATACACACACTCACACACACATTCACATACACACACTCTCACACTCACACACACACTCACATATACACACACTCACATACACACACATACACACACACTCACATACACACATTCACATACACACACACTCACACACACTCACATACACACACACTCACATATACACACACTCACATACACACACATACACACACTCACATACACACACACTCTCACACACACACTCACATACACTCACTCACATATACACACTCACATACACACACTCACATACACACACACTCTCACACACACACTCACATACACACACTCACATACACACACGCACATTCACACACACACTCACATGCACACACTCATACACACACACTCACATACACACATTCACATACACACATTCACATACACACATACACACGCACTCACACACACTCACTCACATACACACACATTCACATATACACACTCACATACACACACTCACATACACACACTCACATACACACACACTCACACACACATTCACATACACACACTCACATACACACACGCACATTCACACACACACTCACATGCACACACTCATACACACACTCACATACACACATTCACATACACACATTCACATACACACACATACACACGCACTCACACACACTCACTCACATACACACACTCACATATACACACTCACATACACACACTCACATACACACACTCACATACACACACACTCTCACACTCACACACATTCACATACACACACACTCACACACAATTCACATACACATACTCTCACACTCACACACATTCACATATACACACACTCACATATACACACACTCACATACACATACATACATACACACACTCACATACACACACACTCACACACACATACACACACTCTCACACTCACACACACACTCACATATACACACACTCACATATACACACACTCACATACACATACATACATACACACTCACATACACACACACTCACACACACATACACACACTCACACTCACACACACACTCACATATACACACACTCACACACACACTCACACACACACACACACACTTCAGCTTTACTGATGGGATCTTGGCTTGGAAGTAATGGAATACATGCAATTCAGAAAACAGTAAAACATCAAAACCAAAGCAGTCGTCATAGAAACACATAAAGAAGTCCTTAAGTTACTCAGCTATAGCCTCTGTGCAAACGTGCAGTCTGGGTTTTCCTCTAAAAATGTGGTAGCAATAGGGCTAAGGAGATGGCTCAGTGTCTAGAGCACTTGTTGCTCTTGCAGAGGACCCAGGCTTGTTTCACAGGACCCACATCAGGTGCTTACAACTGTCTATGCCAGTTCCAGGCGATCTGACCTTTGGTCCTTGTTGGGTGTCTGCATGAATGCACTGCACAGAAAATCATGCAGGCATACACGTGTATATGTAAAAAATAATAAATCTTTTATAAAAGTGGGCAGCAAGTATGAGCTGGAAGAGCTACAAGCTACAATGAAGCACCATGGGACTGGTTTGTACTTTGAAGGCTCTAACTAGATCTTTCAACATTGTCTCATCACATACTAAGTCTTTTCTAATGATCGTTTAGTTTTCTTTCCTAGGCTTGTTACCAATGCTTGGGTGAGAAGACTTCATCATCTTCTTAGCTGACTTAAGTGTCTCATATGTGAGGGCTGCTCAGACAAGGTGGAGGGTAGAGTAGATGCTGTGCATAAGCCTTTCAGCGAAAGGTCAAAGATAGCGCACCTGAGGGTTTAGCCTGTGACGGTAGATGGTCCTTAAGAATGATGTGCTGGACAGTTTTATAACAATTTGACGCAAGCCATAGCCATCCGAGAGGAGGAAACTGTAACTGAAAATGCCTTCCTCAGACTGGGCTATTGGCAAGCCTGTAGGGCATTTTTAAAATTAGTAATGGATGAGGGAGGGCTCAGCCTTTTGTGAATGGTGCTCCCTTAGGCTGGTGGTCCTAGAATCTATAAGAAAGCAGGTTGAGCTAGTCATGATGAGCAAGTCAGTAAACAGCTCCCTTCCATGGCCTCTTGTCTTAGAGTTGTACTGCTGTGAGCAGACACCATGACCAAGGCAACTCTTATAAGGACAACATTTAATTAGGGTTGGCTTACAGGTTCAGGGGTTCAGTCAATTATCATCAATGTGGGAGCATGGCAGTGCCCAAACAGACATGGGGCTAAAGGAGCTGAGAATTCTTCATCTTCATCTGGAGGCTGCTAGCAGATTCTAGGCAGCTAGGACAAGAGTCTTATAGCCCACTCCCACAGTGACATGCCTACTCCAACAAGGCCACACCTCCTAATAATGACACTCTTTGGGCTAGGCATACTCAAACCATCTCACCTCTGCATCAGATCCTGCCTATAGGTTCCTACTCTGCTGGGTGCCTGTCCTGACTTTTTTTTTTTTTTTTGATATGTCATTGAGAAACTGGTTCTCAACCTTCCAAATGCTGTAACCCTTTAATACAGTTCCTAATGTTGTGATAACCCCCAACCAAAACATAATCTTGTTGCCACTTTATAAATGTAATTTTGTTACTGTAATGAATCATATTGTAGATATCTGACATGCAGGATATCTGATATGTACCCCCACAGGTTGAGAACTGCTAGATATTGAATACTTATATGAAAGAGTTAGTCGGATGAACCCTTTCTTTCCTAAGTTGTCTGGGTCTGGGTGTTTCGTTACAGTAATAGTAACCCTAATTAGGACAAATGGACAGGGAAAGCTTTAACCAGAAATATAGAATGCTGGCAAAAATCATTAGCACAAGGCAAAGATGAGTCAAACACTTTATTGAAGAGAGGTGATACAGTTTGACCAGGCTTCTGGCTTCCCTCACCTTTGGAAGAAGGGAGAACAGAAGATTGAGTTTCTTTTCTTTTTTTCTTTTTCTTTTTCTTTTTTTCGGAGCTGGGGACCGAACCCAGGGCCTTGTGCTTGCTAGGCAAGCGCTCTACCACTGAGCTAAATCCCCAACCCCGAAGATTGAGTTTCTTAGGCCAAGTGGTGGTGCTGGTTTACGCGCATCATGTGATCTAACAGACGGTTGTCCATCATTATGAAGTACTTGAAACTCCCTGTCTCAGGGTTCTACTGCTGTGAAGAGACACCATGACCATGGCAACGCTTAGCAAGAACGCATTTAACTGGAGCTTAGTCCATTGTCATCATGGCAGAAAGGATGGTGCTGGAGAAGGAGCTGGGAGTTCTACATCTGCACCAGCAGGCAGCAGGAAGAGAGAGTGAACTACTGGGCCTGGCTTGAGTTTCTGAAACCTCAATGCCCAACCCTGGTGACACACTTCCTCCACAGGCCTCCTAATAGCGCCACTCTCTGAACACATGAGGGCCATTTTCATTCAAATATTCATAATCCCAGAAGGCTATTTTCTTAGTGTGTCAGAAGTGTCTGGTTTTCTGGTAGGGTGCAAAAATATTTATTCTTACCCTATTTCTGTCTGTTAAAAATGGAAAAAATGATTTAATTAATAGAAAAGGAATTATAAATAGCAAAATCAGTGCTCTTTGGTGACAGTGATTTTTTCTAACATTGGCTAGTTTTAGTATAGAAATTATGACACATTTAGGAGCCAGCAGATAGCTAAGTGGGTAAATATGCTTGCCAGGTAAGCCTGATGACCCAAGTTGATGACCAAGCCCATTGTTGAAGGAGAACTGACTCTCAAAAGTTGTCCTCTGACCTCCATACATGTGCCATGTCATGTACACATACCTATTTACATAACTTATGTAAACTTGGAGCATTTGAACATTTCCCAATTTTAGGTCATTCACCAAGGAAATACTAATAATTATGTTATAAGAAGCTTTTCACTAGCGTATGAGACATGCATGAGAAGCGAAGTTGGGTGGTGTGAGCTGTGTTTACAGTAAAGTCAGCTTGCACCTTTACTTTTGAGAAGTCCATTGCCTTAAAAGGGTTAAAAATAAACCCTAATCATTTTTCTTAAGCATGCTGGAATAAGCCTAGGTGGGATACTTACTAGCAGTTTAAGTAATATTCTTCCTCACAATTCTTGAAACGTTATTGTTTTGACATCCAAGATTAAAGACTGCTAAGAGGAACTGACATCAATAGTCCCAGGATACATGCCTTCCAGATAAGAGTGCTTTATAAATATTCCTTCATAAATTATATCCAATCATGTTTTCTGCTTAACCAATATGGAAATGCATGCGCAGAGAGATTAAGTCACAGGATCACAGAGGGAGGAAGCAGAACAGCAGCTATTTGAATCCAGACAGTGTCTCTGATCTTAACCGCTTGACATGGATCAATACTGTTCCATGATCATGCAATTCTGTCTACATCAAACTACAAACACAAAACACAGTATGCATTTATGTTTTTTGAGCACAATTACATTATAATGTAATAACCAAGGGTACAAGGGTGTAGTAGACACCAGAGACCAGAATAATGGCTACTTCTCCCGTTGGGGACAGAGGAAGTAGTATAGAAAGTGGCAGATGCATGCTTCAACTAAATACACTGCTTTTTAATCTTTTAAAACAAACAGACGCCAATAAATACTAATGCTGAGGTCTGGCAAAGCTAGGTACGAATCCGTGGGGACCACTCTAACTATGGGAATATTTGAAATATTTTGAAAGAAGAGAGAAGAGATGAAAAATGGGAGAACTATTTATAAGCCCACACAGCTAGTTTAGTGACCGGGCCTGGACTCATGACACAGGTTCAGTGTTTGGTCTCTTTACTGTTGTACTTGCTTGCTTCTTCCACAGCCCCTGAGCGCTTTCTGAACTTCTGCTTGGTGATAATGTGGCATTTATCTGCATATTTCCACTTTAGGCTTGTCAAGAGTGTATGCTGGGTGAATCTGGGATATTTTCTAAAGTTATATCTACGTCTGGCTTTTGACTCCCTGACTAGTTAGGAGGTAATAAAATACATTTTCCCCACTAATGTTCCCTTGGGATTTGGAAAATATCAATTTATCGCAAAATTACTCGCTACCCTGACAATGTTGGCTCTTCAAAAAGACTGATATTGGCTATCTTGTCAGATTGCCAACTTCTCATCTTTCCAACTAGGCTCACTTTTGTTCTATCTGGGTAGAGCTTCTCTCACTGGACTTGGTTGAAGGTGTTACTTGGATTAGTTTTTTAGAGAGTAGGATGCCTATTTCCTGGGTTTCTCACAAAGATTCCCGAGGCTGAGGAGCACAGGTATCTGGTGGCAGAAAAGTCCAATATGTATCACAGTTTTTCTCAGTGAATCCCCACTTAGTCTCCCTAGAAAAATGACTACATAGTACCTAGGTGTGTACTTTCCATCACAAGCACCAACAGCTGTCTAAAGTAGAAATATAACTTCCCCACCTATTTAAATGTAACAAGGCACTCTTAGCGCTTTGGTTTGCAAAGATAACATTAGTAGATCTACACTGCATATATTTTTGTTCAATTCAGATGTAATCTCACAATACCCAAAGAGCATACAGTATGTAAAATGAACGAAGACATGTTCTGTGATAAAGTTATGTGAAATTTGCTATTTTTGCATTTATTTTTAAATAAATAAATAACCAGCAAGCCCTGGGGCTCTACCAGGTAATGGGGATTACATTCATGCCCTGCTGTGCCTAACTTTTTCAACGTGGATGCTGGAAACCAAAATCTGTTCCTCATGCTTGCATGTCAAGCACTTTATACATGGAGCTAACTCCTCCTCCTCTTTTAATAAATGTGCTTCAATGTCTGTGTTACAAATGTGACCTAGTATAACTCTAGCATTAGGTTCAATTGTGAATCCAAGGCAACAATGATTGAGTAAATCCAGGAACTTGTATCATCCACAAGACAGATTTTGTATTTATTTTTCATATTGAAATTTTAAAACAGGCAAATGAGGACTGCCACAATGTTTTGTCCACTTGACTCCTTGGGCGACAGGTCCCTTATATTCTATAGTTCTGGGATGTCTGGCCTCTACAGTCTGAGACGTCGATCCAGTTCCTGCCATCTGATCACAGTTTAGGGATGAGGAAAGAGGGATGGATGAAGGGCATCTTCCTCCACCAGAGGACACACTTCAGCAGTCAGGAAATCCTCTTCCACTTACTCATTTTACTGATCAAACTTAATGGTGTGCAGAGATCTGGAAGCAAGAGAGGTGGCTTCAGTATAGTCTTCATTATGGGATATATTACATATGTATAATTCTACATGGATAAATGCTCACGTAGGTCCAGGGGTTTAGTTTTAAAGGAAGAAGGCAGATGTTTCTGCTACACTCGAATTGTAGGCCAGAAGATTGAAATGTCTGCTGCCTCTTTGGTTGTTCTGGCACAGCTCTAAAGGGTTGTTTTTCAAAGGAAACAACCAAGTAGCTGAAGATATTAGGTCCCAGACATAGAGTTACAGTCTTTTATTTTTTTTTAAATTTAGAGAATACTTTATTAGTTTTTGTAATCAAACCCACGTAGATAAGACCTTACATATTTAATACAGTGTGTTACCCCTGTACAAATGGAAAAAACTTAAGTTCAACATTTCTAGACCAATATGGCTGTTAATTTCTGTACAGTGCCAACTCAACACAGTAAACGGGGATACTTTTTTCCAAAGTTGACAGCACAGCTAAAGTTTCAAAAAATTCAAATTATATATCTGTATATATATATTTATATTTATATAAAAAGACCAATAATAGCAGTGTGTTATGCATCAACAGCAGCAACAGCTTTTCCAGGTTCTGCAGTCATCTGAACAAAACTGTAGAGACATCCAGCACACCCCATTAAAAAAAAAAAAAAGTAAAAAAACAAAACCCGAGAAAACAGCACAGTTCTGTTACTCTTGTGGTACCTGGCACCATTTTTTTTTAAAATTAGCTTCTCAATCATCATCTGGAAAGAAAAAATTCTGAGCAACATCATTAAAAACAGCTCTGTCACTACTACTAGCACGGTCACTACTACGTGTCATAAAGCAGGTACAAGCTATTTTACATCCACAGAGGTATGATACAGTACTGTCCTACATCTATAATACTAGAGGATACAATTTAAAAGGCATTATTTGAGACTTGATTCTACTTTTCCAGCAGAGGGCCCAAAGGATGGTGTGACACAGCTTTGTAAAGAAACATACTCTAGACAGGATTTCCTTTCACTAGTGGCACAGTTCTAAGGATTCATTCTCTCCATGAATGTCAGCTAAAACCGTTATTAAAAAAATGAAATATCCCTAGAACAAAACCGTATAACCACCGGATTCACATGAAGATGACCTAGTGGAGACAAGCTGGACCTCACCTTACCAACAAGCTATCAAATCTGTTATGTTTAAACAGTGAGACCTCCAAGGAAGGAGATGCCAAGTAGTGCTTCAAAGCTTCGGACCACAATCAAACACAGCATCCTTTTCAACAGAAGCAGAAGCTCATCTGAATATGCTCAAGGATGCTGACATCAACATTTAATCATCTCCTCACTCATCCAGGAAGAAGGGGAGATCAGTTACTACTGTACTTTATTGTGTTCAACCAAATCACCATGTTACAAAAATAGCAAGCTGCCATAATAAAAAATAAGGCTCCTCTATCCAGCACCAGATAGCATCATTTTACTTTCAAGCCTAGAAATTGCACACTTGTATATAAACCAACCGAAGATGAGGATTGAGAGTTCATCTTGGTGGATTTTTCCTTTGATGAATATGAAGTGTCCTTCCTTATCTTTTTTGATGACTTTTAATTGAAAATTGATTTTATTTGATATTAGAATGGCTACTCCAGCTTGCTTCTTCTGACCATTTGCTTGGAAAGTTGTTTTCCAGCCTTTCACTCTGAGGTAGTGTCTGTCTTTGTCTCTGAGGTGTGTTTCCTGTAGGCAGCAGAATTCAGGGTCCTCGTTGCGTATCCAGTTTGTTAATCTATGTCTTTTTATTGGGGAGTTGAGGCCATTGATGTTGAGAGATATTAAGGAATAGTGATTATTGCTTCCCGTTATATTCATATTTGGATGTGAGGTTATGTTTGTGTGCTTTTCTTCTCTTTGTTTTGTTGCCAAGATGATTAGTTTCTTGCTTCTTCTAGGGTATAGCTTGCCTCCTTATGTTGGGCTTTACCCTTTATTATCCTTTGTAGTGCTGGATTTGTAGAAAGATATTGTGTAAATTTGGTTTTGTCATGGAATATCTTGGTTTCTCCATCTATGGTAATTGAGAGTTTTGCAGGATACAGTAACCTGGGCTGGCATTTGTGTTCTCTTAGGGTCTGTATGACATCTGTCCAGGATCTTCTGGCCTTCATAGTTTCTGGTGAAAAGTCTGGTGTGATTCTGATAGGTCTGCCTTTATATGTTACTTGACCTTTTTCCCTTACTGCTTTTAATATTCTTTCTTTATTTTGTGCGTTTGCTGTTTTGACTATTATGTGACAGGAGGTGTTTCTTTTCTGGTCCAATCTATTTGGAGTTCTGTAGGCTTCTTGTATGCCTATGGGTATCTCTTTTTTTTAGGTTAGGGAAGTTTTCTTCTATGATTTTGTTGAAGATATTTACTGGTCCTTTGAGCTGGGAGTCTTCACTCTCTTCTATACCTATTATCCTTAGGTTTGATCTTCTCATTGAGTCCTGGATTTCCTGTATGTTTTGGACCAGTAGCTTTTTCTGCTTTACATTATCTTTGACAGTTGAGTCAATGATTTCTATGGAATCTTCTGCTCCCGAGATTCTCTCTTCCATCTCTTGTATTCTGTTGGTGAAGCTTGTATCTACAGCTCCTTGTCTTTTCTTCTGATTTTCTATGTCCAGGGTTTTTTCCATGTGTTCTTTCTTGATTGCTTCTATTTCCATTTTTAATTCCTTCAACTGTTTGATTGTGTTTTCCTGGAATTCTGTCAGGGATTTTTGCGATTCCTCTCTGTAGGCTTCTACTTGTTCTCTAAGGGAGCTCTTTATGTCTTTCTTGAAGTCCTCCAGCATCATGATCAAATATGATTTTGAAACTAGATCTTGCTTTTCTGGTGTGTTTGGATATTCCGTGTTTGTTTTGGTGGGAAAATTGGGCTCCGATGATGCCATGTAGTCTTGGTTTCTGTTGCTTGGGTTCCTGCACTTGCCTCTCGCCATCAGATTATCTCTAGTGTTACTTTGTTCTGCTATTTCTGACCGTGGCTAGACTGTCCTATAAGCCTGTGTGTCAGGAGTGCTGTAGACCTGTTTTCCTGTTTTCTTTCAGCCAGTTATGGGGACAGAGTGTTCTGCTTTCGGGCGTGTAGTTTTTCCTCTCTACAGGTCTTCAGCTGTTCCTGTGGGCCTGTGTCTTGAGTTCACCAGGCAGGTTTCCTGCAGGGAAAAAGTTGGTCCCACCTGTGGTTCCAAGGCTCAAGTTTGCTCGTGGGGTACTGCCTAAGTCCTCTCCGCTGTGGCAGCAACCGGGAAGATCTGCGCCGCTCTTTCCGGGAGCCTCCACACACCAGGGCTCCAGATGACGCCTGGTGTTCTCCTCTGGCGTCTGGACGTGCACAGAGTGCAGCCTCCCCTGGTCTCCCAGGCGTGTCTGCCTCTCTGAAGTTTCAGCTCTCCCTCCCACGGGATCTGGGTGCAGAAACTGTTTATCCGGTCTGTTTCCTTCAGGTTCCGGCGGTGTCTCAGGAGCAGGGGTCCTGCTGCTCCTGGGCCCTCCCCCACGGGAACCCAGAGGCCCCACACAGTTGCCTCTTGGGCCAGGGATGTGGGCAGGGGTGGGCAGCGCCGGTGGTCTCCTCCACTCTGCAGCCTCAGGAGTGCCCACCTGATCAGGCGGTGAGGTCTCTCTCCCACGGGGTTTGGGAGCAGAGAGCTGCTGTGGGCCGGGATCCGCGGGTGTGGGACTTCCGGTAAACACAGGAAGTGCCCGGTCCCAGAGGAATTTTGCCTCTGTGTGTCCTGAGTTCACCAGGCAGGTTTCTTTTTTTTTTTTTTTTTTTGGGACTTGAGGATTCTTTTTTTATTGGATATTTTTTATTTACATTTCAAATGTTATTCTCTTTCCTGGTTTCCCATCCATAAACTCCCTATCACACACCCCTCCCCCTTCTTCTATGAGGCGTTCCCCCACCCATCCACCCACCCCTTCCTGCCTCCTGGCCCTGACATTCCTTTTTTTTTTTTTTTTTTATTATTATTATTAACTTGAGTATTTCTTATATACATTTCGAGTGTTATTCCCTTTCCCAGTTTCCGGGCAAACATCCCCCTCCCCCCTCCCCTTTCTTATCGGTGTTCCCCTCCCCACCCTCCCCCCATTGTCCCCCTCCCCCCAACAGTCTAGTTCACTGGGGGTTCAGTCTTAGCAGGACCCAGGGCTTCCCCTTCCACTGGTGCTCTTACTAGGATATTCATTGCTACCTATGGGGTCAGAGTCCAGGGTCAGTCCATGTATAGTCTTTAGGTAGTGGCTTAGTCCCTGGAAGCTCTGGTTGCTTGGCATTGTTGTACATATGGGGTCTTGAGCCCCTTCAAGCTCTTCCAGTTCTTTCTCTGATTCCTTCAACGGGGGTCCTATTCTCAGTTCAGTGGTTTGCTGCTGGTATTCGCCTCTGTATTTGCTGTATTCTGGCTGTGTCTCTCAGGAGCGATCTACATCCGGCTCCTGTCGGTCTGCACTTCTTTGCTTCATCCATCTTGTCTAATTGGATGGCTGTATATGCATGGGCCACATGTGGGGCAGACTCTGAATGGGTGTTCCTTCAGTCTCTGTTTTAATCTTTACCAGGCAGGTTTCTTGCAGGGGAAAAGTTGGTCCTACCTGCGGTTCCAAGGCTCAAGTTTGCTCGTGGGGTACTGCCCAAGTCCTCTCCGCTGTGGCAGCAACCGGGAAGATCTGCGCCGCTCTTTCCGGGAGCCTCTGTGCACCAGGGTTCCAGATGGCGTTTGGTGTTTTCCTCTGGCGTCTGGACGTGCACAGAGTGCAGCCTCCCCTGGTCTCCCAGGCGTGTCTGCCTCTCTGAAGGTTCAGCTCTCCCTCCCACGGGATTTGGGTGCAGAGAACTGTTTATCTGGTCTGTTTCCTTCAGGTTCCGGCGGTGTCTTAGGCGCAGGGGTCCTGCCGCTCCTGGGCCCTCCCCTACGGGAACCCAGAGACCTTACACAGCTGCCTCTTAGGCCAGGGACGTGGGCAGGGGTGGGCAGTGTTGGTGGTCTCCTCCACTCTGCAGCCTCAGGAGTGCCCACCTGATCAGGCGGTGAGGTCTCTCTCCCATGGTGTTTGGGAGCAGAGAGCTGCTGCGGGCCGGGATCCGCGGTGAGTTACAGTCTTTAATGATGTCACATCTTAAAGACAGCTGTGAGAAAAGAGCCAGAGCACTGATATATTGCAATTCTCTTCTCAGGTAACCATAGCCAGAGGAAGATCTCCTGTGCGTTGCATTAGATCTTTGGGGTTATTAAAGATCACTGCAATAGAAATGAGGGACTTAGCAGTGCAGTGCTCAGGATGGGGACAGCTCTAAGGATTTCTCGAACAAAATCTATTGCAACGGACAGACTGCAACTTCTTCCCTAAGGTTCCTATCTTCTAGTACTGCATGTGTTCTTTACATTTTCTTGGACTCAAGAGATTTGCTCTGACCAATAATTGTGCCTTTATCAGTGTAGGTTCAAATGGGACCAGAAAACAGATAGTGGGTTAAGTTTAATATCAAGAATGTTAAAATTTGGGGTTGGGGATTTAGCTCAGTGGTAGGGCGCTTGCCTAGGAAGCGCAAGGCCCTGGGTTCGATCCCCAGCTCCGAAAAAAAGAAAAAAAAAAGAATGTTAAAATTCTGATAAACGGATGATTATAAGAAAGCTGTTGGAGATCTATCAGTATGAGGCCTGCTGAAAACTAGGGAGGTACTTTACCACTGAGTGGTAACACATCTTCAGATGCTGTATATTATATCTGAAGGCTGAAGGAGGCTACCAAAACATAAACATAGTCTATTTCCAACACTGGAACTCAGACCTTATCAGAGTGGGTACAGTTCTGCACAGGGGTCAACAGGGGAGCTGGGTGTTCTGTTCTGTACAGAGTCAGTCTACTGGGCGAGGAGGAAGTTCACTTTTGGATTGCCAAGAAGGGCAGAATATTAGCCGGTGTTGGAGAGAGAGTGCTGAGTGCTGGACCTCAGAAATGGGTGGCCTGTGTCTGATTTTCAGTGGATCGGGCACCAAGCACAGAGTCAGGAGACACATCAGTAGTAAAATGAGTGAGTGGTGGATCAAGGCATAAATTTGAAGAGGAACTTGTAGCAAGTTTCTGTGTTAAAGGAGAGGTTATCACGAGGCCAGGCAGTGTTGCAAGATGACTGATGTACTACCGTGCAGTATTCACAGACAACACCAATAGCTCACCTCAGCCCTGCAATGTCTCTCTAGCGTCTTTGACTGAGAAAGCCCAAATGGCACTTAGTGAGAGTAGGGATCACAGGACATAGCTGTTGAATTATGAAGGAGAGGCTATACATTCATGTAAAACCAGCTGTGTTTAAGTAAAGATGCATGTAGGCTTAGATTTTTTATAGCCTATTTTAATAAGGGTTTTTTAAAATGCTTTAACCTCCTTTTTAGCCCACCACCCGCCAGAGGTAGTGGAAAGGAAAGGCTAATAGGGCAACGGGGAATTTGGACCTGTTTAGAAATAGTTCTTTATCGCTTCTCAGCCTTTTGGCTAAGATCAAGTGTAGAAATAGTTCTTTGTCTCAATTCCAATCTTTGTTGTCAGGATATCATTAGCAAACACCATTCACAAATCAGCAACAGCAGTCCAACCCAGAAGAAACCGAGAAGCTCTGCCAATCGGCTAGAGTCTGCAGAAGTGGAAAGAGGCTGGCAGAATATCACGTGAAGTCATTTGGTGCATTTTTTTTCCATGATGTCAGAAACAATGATGGTCAGCAAAGGCAAGGTGAACCAACGCCACGGCATCGTCCGCTGTCTGTTGGTTTATACTCATCCCTTTTCCAAACATCATGTGTTGTTTTGTGTCCACGCTGGCAAAATGTCACATGCTCTTTTTATGGGTAGTTCCCAGAAAAACACCACGTGTCTGTTCTCAGCAAAACATTTTCCCATGTGTCTGCTTCAGGGAAAACATCCCCTCATAAGACAGTTTCCAGAAAAATATCACATGGCACTACTGATTCTCCAAAGAAACTAGAAACTTCCACTTCAGTTGTATATGTAAAAGATAAATACATTTGAAGAGTTGAGCGTAGATACTTTGGCAAAACCATTCGAAATAAAGACATGTCAGAATTACAATTAGATTACTTTGTCAAGTGGCTGGCATATGCAGGTATCTTACCTCTCTACCTTCTCTAGACTTACTTTAGAATCGTTTTTAAAAATAGAAATAATATGCATTATTATATGGTGAGTGGTGCAAGTCACAATTTCATAATTGATGAATTATTGTGTCTGTACATGCCCACGAAACTGCTCATTTTACCAGGACAAAACATTTCCACACCCAGGATAACCAGTCTTCACGGGTGAAGCCTTCCTAATTCTACTAATTCAACCAGAAGTGAGCTCTTATCTGCCTTCTAGCACTTGTTCAGCAGTTCCATAAAATGGAACCACTGCAATGGATATATATATATATATACATATATATACATATATATGTATATATATATATATATATATGTTTGTAAATATGTCCTCGTGATTTGTCCACTTCTGCATGCATCAGAAGTATTTTGGACACGGCATTCTATCAAAGACTGTATAATAGTTTACTCTTCAAGCATCTGATGACATTAGGGTTGTATGATAATTAAAGTGTGCACCCAAGTTCATATGTAAACTTAATGCTCAAATTAATAGCTTTTGGAGATGAAACGTTTGAGAGATAATTCTGGCTAGATGCAGTCATGAAGGTGGAGCCCCATGATGTGATTAATGGCTTTAAAGGAGAGAGGCCAGAGCTTGTATTTCTTGTTATCTAGCAATTTAATGTCTCCTGCCATGTTATGACACAATGGGAAATCCCTCACAATCCCTCACAAGCTTCTGGCACTTTCCCAAACTAAAAGAAAAATCTCTGTTCTGTTACGTTTACTAAGGTGCTTTTGGTTATTGGTTAAGTCCAATTTTAGCAGATGCTGTCAAACATTTTTTTTTTTTTTTGAGTTTGAAGCAGTTTCCACTCCCACCAGAAAAAAATGAGTGCTCCCAACACTTGGGATGGGTATCTTATTCATCTTTTTTCACCTTATTAAGTTTTAAAACTTTTTATGACACAAGCTTTAAGTATCAAAGTCAAAGACAGGCTAGCAATCGTATTTCTCACTCTCTAAATCTGTAGCCCTTTGAAAACGATCAAGGCCACTTATTTCTGTTGCTATCTGAAGTTTCAAAGTAAACACAGCAGCATGAAAGGTGTGAAAATGTACTCTCCACGTACACATGCTCCTATGCTGTTCTGCGTGGTCAAGGCTCATGACGACGTAGCATTTGTTCATGCATCGAGCGCATTAACGTTCTGCTTGATGCCAAAGTGACTGTCATTAGAAACTCCTTACACTCGTGGGAAAATTTTAAGTGCTCCAATTGGAATATCCACATGTATTTTTCAGCTTTCGAGGAACTGTATCACATTCCTGAGATTAAACTCCCTTAAAAAGAGGAAAAGTGTAGTTTGGTCTGTGGGTTCATGAGGTTTCAATCTTAAACGACTGGCCTCACTGATTGGTATTTGTGGTCAGACAATACATCATTCTAGGCTTGTGTGGCAGGGGCCAAATCTTCACCTCCAGCCGAGGGAGGGGGGAGCAAAGTCCTAGTCTCCTTCAAGGGCACATGCTTGACTTAAAACCTCCAGCCTCCCCATTAGACTCTGTCATTTACAGGTTTCATGACAAGGGCTGAGGACCAACTAGTTACCACACAACTTATCAGGTTGTTGCAGATGCAGGACATTGAGGAAAGTTACACAATCATCATATAGTTAAGTCTAAGATAGGAGGCCACGAGTCAGTCTACCTACTTGCAACCCAGGTTCTGCTACAGTGTCGAGAAAGATTTTTTGTGTTATTTATTTATTAAAAATTGGTTTCAGTGATAAGACTCCATATGCTACTAAGCAGGTAATTAAAGGAATGCTTGTATGAAACTTTCAATAAATATCAGAATAGTTAATATTGTTTGGAGGGATGGAGGAAATGTGTTCGCATGAAGGTTCAGTACGGAGATGTGGACAATGTGCTGACACAGATCTGTGCTACACACCAAGGTTCTTTGAGGGTCTCCTAATCGTCTGTCGACTCACTATTCCCTGGACATTTACTGATTTTGGTTAAAGTACAGGCCATGATGTAATACCTACATGTAAGAAATTAAAAACATGATAGAATTAAAGCTTAGTTTCCTCTCTATGCTTCAGTTTTCCCAGTGGTAAAAGTAGAATGATAAATAAGGTTATTTTGAGTACAAAATTTATTACCACAGTGGGCATGGTGGTGAAGACCTGGAGCACCAACTTTGAAGGCTGTGGTGAGAGGATCATGAGCTCCTAGATAATACTAAAAAAAAAAAAAATCCTCATCTCAATAAATTATATATGTAAAACTTTATATATGTGCAAATATTGAAAGACCTCTGGAGAGGACCTTTCCCTCAGGAGGAGACCCCCAAGCGCCCAGTGACCGAGCCAAGGCCACTCGGATGCAATCAGCAAGAGGGTTTATTGGAAAACACAGGTACCTGCGGGCACACAGTCTCTTCGGAGGACTTGCTCGCCCAGCAGCTCCAGCATGGGGCTTTTATAGGGTTTGGGGAAGCAGAAGCGGGCGTACAGAAGCAGATGCATAGTTATGGGGATTGGTGGATTTAAACGAGGCATATAGACATGTTCACATATGATTGGTTATTTCACATGATGAGGTAATAAGGTATAGCTACACACATTGGCAGGTTTGAATCATATTCGAATGAGGTTGTAACATGGTAAAAGAGTCCTGAATGTCGGGGGCTGGGGGCTTATCCCTTCCTGCCAGATCCGGTACTCCTAGTCTGTTCTGTATTCCTTTCCTTTTATGTTCTGTTAGTTTTTTTTTTTGTTTTTTTTTTTTTTGTTTTTTTTTTTTTTGGTTCTTTTTTTCGGAGCTGGGGACCGAACCCAGGGCCTTGCGCTTCCTAGGTAAGCGCTCTACCACTGAGCTAAATCCCCAGCCCCTGGTCTGTTAGTTTTAATGGTGACTCGGCCCTAGGTATCTGGGCGTGCCTGGGCTCGTTCAAGCCTGTTGCAGCTCTGAGTTAAGACTCATGGGGTGGGTCTTTCAATATAACATGTGTAAACATTTTGTACACTCCCAGACACATTAAATGGCAGCTAAATATAATTGTTGTAAATGTTGGGGAATTAACTAAGCTGAATGGTAGTTTAAAGAATGTATAATTTTCAAATATCAACCAAAATTCGACTCATTTCCCAAGAGACCACTGAATGAACTTCTGCAACCTATACGTACAGGTTAGCTGTTGGTTCTCAGATATTTTCCTTAATGAATCTACTTGAGAAAGCAGTTTTGAAGGGAAAATAAGCAGTCTCCAAAGGAAAGCTTGTTTTAAAGTATAAAAGGAGGTAATACTAGGGGTGGATTTCATTGGGAGTTGAATTTTCTCCACTCAAGTCACTTTTCCTACAATGCTCCTGGGGCTTTCCTGACCCTGTTCCCCATAGCGTCCTCTGTTTTCTAAGAACTTCCTGAATGAGGATTTGCCGCTACCTGCAAGCAGGAAACTATGGCGAAAATAACTTTATGTCAGTTTTGTCCTCTTTGACTGAATCCTGACATATCCGGTATTTCCGGGGAGCAGCTGCTAAAGGGAGACTTGAGAGCTCGCTCCCCGACACGCCCACCAATGAAGGTGTCCACGTTTCACGAGCTCCAGAGCACTCTGGGAAATATAGTTTCCAAAGGTCGAGAGCAACCGCATAGGCGCATGCGCGCTGAGAATTTCTTAGCTTCTTCCCGATAAGCGGCCGCGCTGCCACGCATTCTACTGTCGGCGGGCAGAGGCTTCTGGGAGTTGTAGTCGCTGGCGGTGGGCGCCGTCGGTAAGGAGACGTAGCTTTCGGTGCGGTCCACTTCAGCAGTTGGTTCCCGGCCACGGCGTCACGGTCAGTCAGCGTTTCGGTGCCCACCGCACTTCTCCTGAGGGTGACGAGGATTTCCCGTGGCTGGGCTTTTCCTGTCCCGGGTGGGCTCCTCGTGGGTCGGTGGTTCATTTCTGGCCCCTGTCCTTTTCCTCCCCGCTCGTCGCTCCAGCCTGGGTTTGGCGGGGACTGGCCCTCGGGAGACACAGGGCCGCGACCTCCTCAGACCCGGTTTCCGTGTCGCGCGGTCGGTCCGCATCCAGCCTCGACTTCGCGGTCGCTCACGCTCCTTCTCCTCCTTTATCTCTTCTCTGCAGGGATGGACGCTTCCTGGCGCCAGGTGGCCGCTGGCCGAGGCCGAGCCCGAGGAAGGGGTACCGCAGTGCCCCTCTCAGGAAATGGAGTCCCTCTTGGCGGCGCAGGAGGAGGGCGAGCCAAAGGGTCTGGGGGCGCGGTGCCCTCGGCCCCCGGCCCGAGGAGAGCAGCAACTCCGGGCCCTGCGGGTCACAAGCAGCGCTCTGCTGGAGGCGAAGCCCCGCAGCCCCTGTGGGTCGGCGGTGAGGATGGCTCAGGTGAGGATGGCTCAGGTCCCCTCCGCCCCACCAAACTCCCCAGTCACTTCCCAGCTTATCGCTGGCTGCCAGGGCCCTCAAGTCTCATTCACTTTTTAACTGCTCAGGGAGTTTAGTATCAGGAATCTTCTCGGATTCAGGCAGATTTCCATCTCATCTCTTGCATCCTCATTTTAATTGGTATTGCCTTTGTTACTTACCTTCCTGAATGGTGTGCAGCTGATTTGGTTAACTCAGTACACGGATCGCCAGAGTTTGCTTTCTTTTAAAATCTACAATGTTTACGTCTGTTGTAAAGTAAGACCTTGTGCTAGGCTAAGGTCTCAGAATCCCATTTACGTGCAGATCGGGAATTCCATTCTTCATTAATTAACTCTGCCCTCAAGACTAGTTGTTGATAGCCGTCTTTACCAGGCTACCTGACTTTTTGGACTGTCTGAGATCTCTTTGGACCTGTAAGCGCATTGGTTATTTTTGACCCATCCCTGTTCATAAATTCCATGTCTTTCCATGATGTATCAGGTGTTGCCACCGTGAATTTGCAATAGCTTTGGTCCAAGATCTTGTTTTAATGCAATGTAGAGAGTATTTAACTGTACCTAGATAAAAGAGAATGGTCCCTGAAAGCATTTTGTGTTTGCCATGGGCTTTTCAGAAGACATTTAAAATTTTTATTTCTGAGATTACAGTATAATTGCATCATTTCTCCCTTTCTGGTAGGAGCAGAATTGAGCCTCTGTGTGGGGTTTCTCAGGGTAACTTGAAAGTTAGTTTGCGTTGATTTCACTTGCAGTGGTCAGTTTATCATAGAGGTGAAGTGTGCTATTGAGAGACCTAGGAGCCAGCTGGTAAGCTTGCTTGGATTTTGTGGGTAGCAGGAAAGCAAGCATTCTCTGTATGAGTAGTTGACGTGTGTGTTGAAGGAATAAGGTAAGAAGACTGCCTGGTCACTTTGTGACATTTCTCCAAATGTTGCTAGGTACATATATGTCCCAATTCAGCTTTTTTTTTTTTTTTTAAAAAAACATCCCCCAACCCCTGCCAGGGTTCATTCCCAGAGATTAACGCCATCCTTGTAATGTTGAGTTGTCTTACTGCTCTCCTTCTTCCGTGTTCTCAAAGATTTCTGAAGTAAGCATCATATACATTGTCTTCCTTCCATACCTGAAACAGTCTGTTTCTGTTGATAGTTACCAATCAAATTAGCTGAGATAAGGAAAGGAAAACATTTCCTTCAATAAGAGGGAAATAAAGGGTAAAATATGTACAAGTACAGATGTGCCACTGAAAGTGAGATTTATTTTGATAGTCTTATCAGTCCGACGTATGAAGTACGTTTTTAATTAGTGAATTAGAATAGTAAATTTAACATTCTCTTACTGTGAGCACCAGTGCATACAATTCAGCAAGCTTGTGAGTCTTTTCTTAAAACACCATTACTGTCTATTGCACTTGTTAACTGGAGCACATTTGCCAGGATTCCTACTCTCAAGAAGCTGGAGTCTGGTTGAGAACAAGCGCTGGGAAGTTATCTGGTTCTGTTTGGTTGTTGTTGTGTAATTAAGTAGTAATGAGAAGTACAGAGTGCTCTAGAAAGGAGATCAACTCAGATGTTATTTAGCATCCTTTCTCTGGAGAGTAGCGGAAGAACACTTCAATCCCATTTTACATTGTTTTTGGAGTGAAATTGTTAGATGTATATTTCTTGTGTTACCATTTGTGTGACCCCAAAAATGTCAATTTCACTTTGAAAGCTGGAAGGTTTTGAGCTTCCTAAGAAACAGCTAATAAATGCAGTAGATAAACCATGATTATTGTCACCGTAAGGTGTTGGTGGGCTGGACTGGGTTCCTGAGACTGGTTGGAAGAAGCACTACCCTCTGTCATTCTGGCCTGCTTCTACTGAGTACATTCTCCCATTTCATGTAAGTCATACTGTGTAATGTATTTTAATGATTTTCTTTATTTACTTATTTTTAACTCTTTTACTATGTAGCTAACTCTGCCTGGCCTTGCATTTAGAGATCCACCTACTTCTGTCTCTTAAGTGCTAGAGAAAAAAAAGATGTATGTTACCATACCTGGTTTGTATAATTTTTCTTCTTTTTCTTTTAAGTCTCTCTATTATGTAGCTTTGACTGTCCTGAAACTCTCTATAGACCATACTGGCCACAGAGGTCCACCCTGCTCTGCCTCCGGAGTGCTGGGATTAGAGGCATGAGCCCGTGCCTGGCTTGTGCAGTGTTTCCTTTTTTTGGTTGGCATGTTTATTTCGAGACTGACCATGGAGCGTTCAGCACCATTACTACCTTAGATGTGTCAGTTGTCTGTATCCACCACACTCAAGTCTTTTGGGTAGTTACTTCCAAAGTTCGTGTTCTAAAACTGTGCTGTTTTCTTTGGCTCTGTGCTAAGGAATTAGGTTTTCCCCTCACAGTTTATAAGAAGATAGAATGTTCTAAGGGCGACTTTCAAATGTGGGCTTAAAATTGATATAGAGGTCAAATAACCTGGAATCTGACTGATCCAAGGGGTGGGGGGGAAGAGGTGCCATTCTACACCATGCCATGGTTTGTGAGGACGCTGATTTGCAGAACTGAAACTTTTGTTTGTTTGTTAAGCAGAGCTAATATCTCAGAGGAAATTTGAGGAGATCAAGAAGGCCAATCAAGCTGCAGCCAGAAAGCTCGTGGAGGAACACTGCAGCTCTTCCTCTGAAGAAGAAGAAGGGGATGAAGACTTTGAAGGAAAACAGGGGAAAATTGTTGCTAATACATTCATAACATACACCACTCACACAGGTATTGTTGATTTGGACATTTTCACTCTTAAGTAGAAGAGTATTTCTGATATTGCTTAGTTATAATTTAAAATACTACACAGAATCATTTTTAGTGTGGTTGTCTTGTGAAGCTGAGGACATTTTGGTATTTAAATTATATGTTGTTAATACTAATCTCTGTATAAAGTAGATTATATGGCAAGTATCCTCTATAACCTTAACTCCCAGAGAAATAGGCAGGGTAGGTGGTTACTGGCTGTGATTCTGTTGGGCCACAGGGCTTTCAGGGACCCCTTCAAGGTAGTCTTCATTTTCTTCTCCTTTTTATCATATTAAAATTGCCTTACAGTCCTTTTTGTTTCTTGGCTTTATTATTGTAGTTTCATATCTTATATTTGATATTCCTACTGTTTTTAAAAAATTAAATCTTTAAAGGTCTTACATGTATATTCAGTATGTGTATGTTTGGGTTGTGTTTAAAGTATGCCCCTCCTTTTATTTAATATGAGAGAGGGCCATAGGGATACTGGTATGTGTGCTTATTAGAATCAAGTAATTAAATTGTTTCAAAGATCAGTGTCAGTATTCTTACAGTTTCTAAATTGTATATTCATGTCATTAGAAACATTAGAATTTCTCAGTACTTTTATGGATATATTTCATGCTGTCTATATAGTCTTATGTTAGTTACTATATGCTTATAGTCTGATCTAGTTCTTTAAAATCTTGTTAGAGCTAGGAAAAAAAAAAAAACCCAGAAAACTTTTAGGAAATGGCTCTTCATAGGAGAGAAGATTCTCCTAAAATTACACAATTAGTAAGTAAATGGAAAGTTGGCCTAAAGGTGATTTACTCCGCTTTTGACCTTTATTGGGCCTGTTGGGTTTTCTGTGTAAATGCAGTGTGATTCTGAAGTAGAAGAGATGGCCGCACTTGGACTCGTTTATGGAGGAAAATCAGGAGACTGGTTAAAAGGACACCTCACAAGCCAAATTAAGACTTGGAAACACTGATTGGTGTTTGACACATTCACGTTGACTCAGGCTTTCTCTTATGGAAATGTGTATGTCGGTGGGAACGGGGTTGGGATGGTGTAGCACTGTGTGTCAGATAGTATGTGCTGTCTAGGAAATGTCAGATAGTAGGTGCTGTCTAGGAAATGTCAGATAGTAGGTGCTGTCTAGGAAATGTCAGATAGTAGGTGCTGTCTAGGAAATGTCAGATAGTAGGTGCTGTCTAGGAAATGTCTAACACGTTTTGTATGCCTGAATATTAGAGGTTTTCTACTATAGCTGATTTTCTTCTTTCCCTGTCTTTTAAAAGCAGTTCTTTTGCTTAAAAACAAACCAACAACAACAACAACAAAAACCCCAAACAAATCTTGTTTTCCTTTATGTAAGGTCTTCTGTCATAATTCCACATCAACTCTTTTATATTTGTCACTGATTTGCTCCTTAGTTATTACAGAGTGCCTTACTGAGAACAGGACTGCTAGTACAACAGGGTCAAGCATAGCAGACTGTATGTTAGTAGAATGAAGGTAACTGAAGGATATTAGAGTTAGTAAGACTGATGACTCAGGTAATGTGCCCCCTTCCCCAACCCAATCCATCTTACTTTTGTTGCTTTGTGAGTTACCCGTATGTCTTGATGAAATTGCACAGCTTGATAGGCATTCTGTAAGAAATTTCCCACATCTCCTGAGGAATTAAGGAAGTTCAGCTAAAATGCCAAGCCTAACAAAATAAAAGCTGACGAAAGCAGCTTTAAGGACAGAGAAGTTCCTGCTGCTGGATGATATCCAGACTAGCAATCTCAGTCTCATGGCTGCTGTCTTTAGCATACATAGTAGAAAATACTATGGTTTGCATGCTTTACAAGATTTTTTTTGCATAATTAATACTTTGATTCTTATTCTTGTATATTCTGTACTTTACATATAATAAATTAAGGAACTTGGAACAGTTACATGTTTTAATAAATGCGAGAGTAATGAGATAGTGCCCGTATCACACTGGTGAGTGACCATCTCACAATGCTTGTACATTCCCAAGAACCTCTCCCATTTTTCTGGTCTCAGGCTTTGCATTTCTTTGATTCTTCTCTCTTTCTATTTATTTCTAAAGAGAATGTGGTCTTCACTCTCAGGCACCTCACGTGCCTGAGATCACTTTCCTTGTTTTCTTATCCTAGTATCTCTCCAGTCTCCTAACTCAGAAATGTGTGCACAGAGTGGTACATAACATTGGCATGAGTGAGACCACAGTCTAATTGTCACCAAAGCCTCCTAGATTTTTTTTTTTAAGATTTATTCATTTATTTTATGCATTAGTACACTGTGGCTGTCTTCAGACACACCAGAAGAGGGCATCAGATTCCTTTACAGATGGTTGTGAGCCATTATGTGGTTGCTGGGAATTGAACTCAGGACCTCTGGAAGAGCAGTCAGTGCTCTTAACCACTGAGTCATCTCTCTAGCCCAGCTTCCTAGATTTTACGTGGAAAATTTTAAACATACTTATTTTTGAAGCAGGGTCTCATCATGAACCTCTGTCTGGCCTAGAACTTGATGTTTACTCCATGGTTACCTCCTTATTCAGCCTGATGATTTCTTCAATATCCCTTTTCTTCCTTTACACTAGTGTTACCTATTACAGGCCTATATTACTGATGTCTGGCTATTGTTAACATTCGACAGAAGAAAAACTGAGACGCATTAGATAACTTCCCACAGTTCTAGCTGTTTGGTTTGCTCTAACTGCCTTCATCTGGTACTTTCTGCTCATTCCAGTCTTGCCTTCCTTAAACTCACAATTCCTTACTTGCCACAGTGGTCGTTTTAGAATATGTGACCTCCAATGTCTTGCTATGTCTTCTGTGACACGCTGGGTAATGTAACCAAAGTATAATACAACTTTGAAAGGTATGTTACCTGAATTTTGTAGAGATAAACTTACTTAGTTTGTAAGACTGTACAGTCATATTTTAACATTTAAATTGTATGCCTTAACTGTTAAATTGTATGAATAAGCTGCTGAAACATTTAAGATGTTACAGATTTTTTAAAGCCAGTTTTACTGTAAGCAGTATAACCATACTGAATGTAATTATTCTGTTAAGGATATTTTAGAAAGTTAAATGCCAATTTAATGAAACATTTGTCTTTAGTAATTTTGTAAGTTTAGAGTGCTCATTAACACTGTAAATGACATTTATATTTATGTTAATGGTCGGGCAGATGTTTTTAAGTTTTGCATTTAGTTATATGATTTTAGAAAATGAACTAAGATTCTTATTTAGTTTTACTTTCTGGCAACAAATTTTGATTTGAACTAGATTGTTGCCATAGTAAATTCTGTTCTTCTATAATCTTATATGATAGACCTACTTTTCTTGGAAATTCAGTTTGTGTTGAATCATTTTAGCTTTACTAAAGGCATGTAAACTTATTTTTCTTACATGAACATAACTCGAGTTAAGGCCCTTTCCATGTCTTTTGTACTTTAGTGTGCTGCTCTGTCATTCTTTTATTAACTTTTCTTTCTTAGACCTTTCAGTAAAGCACAGGATAGGGATTGAGGACTCACTGAGTAGTCAGACTGAAGTCACTGAATTTTTCTGTCTCGGATGTGTCGTGTATAACACTGATGTAATGATAGTTTATCCTGCTTGGAAATAAATACTTGTTTAAAGGACATAAAGTTCTTTAATTTTTTCCCTAAAAAATCTTATTGTACTGTTTATAGCAGTTTAAAGAAGCATGGCTGCTGTGTGCCAGTAACTCCAGCATCCTTTCTCCATCGGATTTATTATGAGTGCTTTGTGCCAGCCTTCCCTTTAGTGGCTCACATTTTGTTTTCTTCCATTCTTCAGTTTCTTTCTGTTTTATTAGCTGTCATATTGGTCTGGTCAGTGGTTCTGCCTCCACTACTTGTTAAGGCGGAAAGCAGGCCAATGAGAGGGGAAATGCCGCTGATTCCTGATGTGGTAACCCCTTGTCAGCTCATGGAGCATGCATTTGTTTTCTTGTGTTAAGCTCTGGGGTTTTAAGTTACATTTTCTTCAGTTAAAATTGCTTAGCATTGGCCATGTAACATGATTGTTGGTGAAGTGTTGTTTTCAGATGTTGTTTACTGTGATGTTTTCCATTTTTAATTTTTAAGATGGAGATGTACATGAATTGGAGAAAACAAAACAGTATCTGAATGAGGCTTTCCAAGCAGGGGCTATGACGTGCCTGATTTGTATTGCTTCAGTGAAGAGAAACCAGGCAGTAAGTCTTCCTGTTAAGATATCTGGTATGATATCCCCCAAGTAACATATCTCACGTTTTCAATACTTGCCATTTATGCTTGTCTTTCACTTATGCTTGTCTAAAATTTTTTATTTGACAATATTATATGTGAGTAACCTTCATTTTGTTAGTCTGAAAAAAAAATGCAGGATTTATCCCTAGGAATCTTTTTAAGCATCTTTAAAATTCTTATAATTACTGCATTGCTGTGATGTAGCCACAGCCTAGTGCATGCTGGGCAAATGGCCTACGACTATGTATCATGTTTTCAATGGGTTTGAAGTAAAGGTCGTGTGTTGAAATAAACATGGTCTTCCGAGGAACTGGAACATGAGAACATGATAGTGACACTCCAGTTTTATTAGCTGCTTCTAACCAAGCTGAGAGCACCCATGGGGAATACTGTTGTAAGACCGTTTGCTGGACTGTGAAGCTAGCATAGGTTTAAAAGGCACTTAGGAGGCAGTTGAAGAGAAGTGACAACTGAGTGTGACGGGCTCAACCAAGACACCATATTAATTCTTTCCTGGTGAGTAGCATTGCTCAGAGAAAGGTGAGGGCCAATGGAATGTTTCGGTCGTGTAGACTGAAGCAGAATTTTAATATACTGTGGTTGGCTAGGACAGTGCAGCTGAGGAGGTGTTGTCATACTCAGGGTCGCATCTTGGTTTCCTGTGATTTCAGCTGCAGGGGTGAGTAGTATGTCCACAGGAGAGCTGGGTCTCTGTAGGGTGCTTCCTTGTCCCCATCTTTTCAAGGTTGTCTGTCTACTCTGGGAACCGAGTCAGCTACTATTCAGGAACAGTGCAGCACTGAGGCCTTCATGTTGCCTGGAACAAAATTCTTCCAGGGAATTGGTGAATGTCCCAGACTCCTTAGGGTGTTCGTTAGAGTTAGAATAGTGTGTTTACAGGTTTTTTGTGTTTCATTTTTTAAAAAGGCTTCCTGTAGCCTTAGTAGTAATGAGTTCTACAAAATACCATTATTTGGCACTTTTTCTTCCTTGTCTTGTCATTTCCCTAGGTTATTTCAGGAAGGCTTTTGGAGAATCAAAACTAAGGGATTAGCTGCTTCTCTTTTTTAATGCTGCTGTCTACTTCATAGGACATGTCAGGTTTTTTTTCTAATAGTTGTCATAAGGAGACCAGAACTGAGTTTTTTCTTGCATCAAAATGTTGGTAGGTTTAGAAATTAATTTACTATTACTTCTTAGAGCTTAAAAGTTGGTTCTGTGTGCCACAGTGGATCTGGGGGGTCAGAGGGCAACTGAGTGAGCTTGTTTCTTCATTATCTTTGTGTAGGCTCTGGGGCTTCAACCCAGGTTTCCACACTTGCACAGGAAGTGCCTTTAATTCTGAACCCTAAGCTTTTATATTATATATATTTTCACTTATGGTTCATTTTTTTTTTAAATTTTGTGTTAAGTGTTAACATAGACGTATAGGTTTTATATAACAAGGATGCACGCACACACAAACACACACAAATTATGGACAGGAGTTTTCTGTTGTATTGCTTAGAGCTGGGAATAATAGACGTCTACCAATCTATTATGAAATTGATGAAATTATGATACATAAATCTATATAGTAAGATATATAGGTGTATTTGACAAGAGTAAATGTTTATATCATGTTTTACAAAAATATTTTATCAGTACCAGTATATATATATACATATATATATATGCATATGTGCACACACACATATAAACCTATGTGTATATGTAAAATTAGAGATTATTCAGATTGTTAGATATAGTTTTTCTTGCTAATTGAAAATTAGTGATTAATATTTTTCTTTCAAATCTTACACCCTGAATTATGTTTTGTAAAGATCATCTCTTCTATGACATTTGGAGTTTGTTTTGATTTTTGTCTTTATGTAACTTGAAAGATAATTCAGTGAATGACAATCATTTTAAAGTATTGTATAACTAACAGAAATCATATATAGTTAACTTTGACACCTTCGTCTTAGGTTTGGAGCTGTTCAGGATGTTTCTGTATATTCCACATGCCCTGTATTCAGAAGTGGGCTAAGGACAGCCAGTTTCTTGTATCTTCTGTGACAGACGATGATTTTGGAAAGAAAGATTATCCCTGGCCATGGTAATTTTTTCCTTTTTCATTGGGTTTTAAGTTATAGAATAAATAAATAAATAAATAAATAAATAAATAAATAAATAACCTTCTATATCAGAGGTTGTATTGTTGGAAGCTTCTGTTTGTTTTCCTTGTACTTGTCTAGTTTATGAAGATGGAGACCGTGGTAATGTTCTTCTCCTTTCAGTTTTTTTGTAATACTAGTATCCGTCAATAATTAATAAATCATCAGCCTATGTTTTTTCTGTGAAACAAAGCTTCAGCATTGCTTCTAAAGGACTTGCCTATGAGGCGGAATGAGAATCATTCAAATTTGTTACCTCTCTCCCCTGAATTCCTGTTAGTACACACTAGTGTGATATTACTCATCCACTAGATTATGATTATATGGTTTCCAGTTGTCTTCAGTCTCAAAATCACATGTATTATGCGATATCATTAATTTATCGATGTTGATTTTACGGCTGGGTTTATTGCTGATTATTGTACCTTTGTCTTCTGTTATGTCTGAGATAAAGTAGAGAAGTTAAATCAGTTGTCTTAGCTAGTAAAGAGTGGTAGATTCACTGTTGATAAAATTAAACGTTAGTTAGGGGACATTGTATGCTTGGTCTTTGTAACTTTAAATTTAAAAGGTAGTGTTCTTTTTTCTAATATCACCCAACTCGTATAACTTTAGGCCTAATAAAATCTCTTTTTTGGGTTGGAGAATGGCTTAGCGGTTAAGAGCCCTGACTTCCAGAGGTCCAGGGTTCAATTCCCATCAACCACATGGTGGCTCACCACCATCTGTAATGGGATCTGATGCCCTCTTCTGTGTGTCTGAAGACAATGACAGTGTACTCACACACATAAAATAAATAAGTAAATCTTTTAAAAAAAATCTTTTTTAGTCACATCTTCCATAATTATCATAAATACTAAGATATTTGTAAAATTGCAATTTAATTTTAAAAAACATTTTAGACATGGACATTTCTTTCTAAAAAGTAATTCGTGGCAGTCTTGAGGTTTTGTCCGTTTCCCCTGAGGATGCCGAAGCTAGCCGAGAGCAGCAGTGAGTTCACACTCCTCCCGCTGAGAAGGGGCAGAGCTGGGAATTGAAGGCTAGGATTTATTCTTTTCCCTTTAGACCCTTTGTGCTCACCAACTTTGAAAGAGTTTAAGTTCAGGTCTGTGCTTGGGTGTTACTTGGTGGAGGGGTTTTAGTGCTGAGTTGGTGCAGAATGAAGCTGATACTTGGAGCTGTTTAGCGACCTGAGCCTCACATGTACCTGCTCTCACTTTTGCTCTGTTCACTTCTGTTTTAAGCAGTGATTTTTCTGGAACTCAGTGTCCGTTACCAGAATGATGAACGGCTGCTGCTTTCTTCCCAGACCTGAAAGATTAAAGTGTAACCGTCTATGTAGTTTCCCTTCTTTCTTAGCCTTTACACGGCTACTCTGAATATAGTAATTGAAGATAAGTGGCTATTTAAGGACTGACTTTGTTTACTTCTTGTCTGCCAAGGTGTAACCAGAACCTGGTGAAAAGTTATAATAAGGTAGTTATTTTATGGAAAGGAACTTACACGGTGTGTTTCTAAGATAAGTGCTTATTGACTAACAGGATAAGGCCTTTACTTGTTGTACTCTATCATTAAGTAAAACATTCATTTCTAAACATAAACCCTCCCAAAGTAGGTCTGAGTCAGTGCAGGTGAGCAGTGTAGTACATTGTCAGCTGCTTGCTATCTAAACTCACCTTGTTTCATTGTAGCTATAACAAAGTCATTTCTCTTTAGAGGACAACGTAACATTTTAAATAAAATGTAAGCTATTTATAAACATGAGGTATGACATTGGTTTTCAATTTTACTTTAAAAACTGTATTCTATTTAAGTGTGGCCTTGTACACTTGTGTATGTTGTTTGTCTCTACGGGTGTGTGCCCTGGAGAGGTCAGGCATTGTGATCCCTGGACCTAGAGTTACAGGCTATTGTGAGCCACACGATATTGGGAAACCGCTCTCTGCAAGAGCAGCTGAGCCATTTCCCATACCTTGTTATTGAAATTTAATTATGACAACAAAGGTGTTTTGGTTATCCTGAACATTTGTGTGGTATTTATTTGGAAGCACAGCATGTTCTCATGACAATGAAAATGCATTGATTTTTATGCAGTACAAATGTAAATGGTGATCTGCAGACAGCCTGGTATAGAATATTGACTGTACTCAGTTGTTTGGGAAGAGACAGAGTTTAGAACATCTTTTAGGAGTGGCCTGTGATGTTTTTTCAAGTGAATTTTTGATAGACTTGAAGGTTGTCATTCCTAACACCCACATCTACTTTGATGTTGTAATGTATAACTTACTCTGCTTTAGCAGAGAAGAAAAATAATATTTAATTTTTCCTTGACACTAGTGAACTTGAAATATGTGTACTTTGTGTTAGAGATTGAGCATAGCAAGTTGTCAGAGCTGGAGAAACGGCTAGTGTTTAAGAGTTGCAGAGGACTCAGTTCCGTTCCCAGCACCCATAGTGTGGCTCACAACTGTCTGCAACTCCAGTTCTAGGATACCTGGTAACTAACGCTGGGTTTCTGTAAGCACCAGGCATATATGTAGGCAGAATATTCATAAAGTAAAAAATAAATACACCTTTTTACATTCAATTTTTTCCTCTTAATTTTAGGATTTTGTTACATATTTTTCTTGTTATATGTAGCTTGTGTATAACCTGATTGCTTTTTTCTTTTCTTTTACTAATATATTTTTGTTTATAGACTCTGTAACAAAACTTTTAAAACCAAACTTTATATAAATCTGAGTAAATATTGCAGAAATGCAGTCTGTAGGAATTTTGGCTAAAAGTCTTGGCTAGTAGAAAACGAATGTTGCTTACTTTGTGGCTATGCTTTGCTATCTGTTAATGCATAGCAGCTAACGATGTGTCCGGTTTATAAACGTACAAATATGGAAAGAAGGTGAGTGTGGCCAAGTCTTACGCATAGCCTCACCTCATGGGCCTTGGGCGCTTGTGTTGGAGAGTGTGAGTATAAAATAGTTCCTTATTTCAGGACCGTGTATTGTGCAGAGATTTTAGTAAGAATGTATTTTTTTACTTAATGAAAATTTAAAGTATAATCTTGTTTCTGTTGTCTCCTGTTACTTTTAATAATGGAATTAATATTTTATTTTTTTGTAGTCCAAAATGTAGATTTGAATACAAAAGGTCGGAAACACCTAGTCGATATTATTGCTACTGTGGAAAAGTAGAAGACCCACCTTTAGATCCCTGGCTTGTTCCTCATTCGTGTGGCCAAGTGTGTGAGAGAGAATTTAAACCTTCCTGTGGTCATAAATGTCTACTACTCTGCCATCCAGGTGAGTGTAGTTGTTTCTGGGTGGCTGTTTCTTCTTAATGTTGAAGCAAACAAAATTATTCAAGTAGAACTGAAGTTTGCTGTGAGAAAATTTAAGAAAGGACTACCCTTTAAAGTAGCAGTGAGGGACATGGTGGGAAGAAAATGTAAAACTTGTAAGTTTTCTTTACTGACTTTTAATCACGCACTCCCCCACTACTTTGTTGCATTCTAGGTCCCTGCCCTCCTTGTCCAAAGATGGTCACAACTACTTGCTACTGTAAGAAAGCAAAACCTATCCCTCGTAGGTGCAGTGCCAAGCAGTGGTCCTGTCAGCTGCCATGTGGGCGAAAGCTGCTTTGTGGGCAGCATTCGTGTGAAAATCCTTGCCATGCAGGTAATGATCATTTGTGAGGAACTCTGGCTTTAAAAAAAGGCAAAGCTGTTTTGTTGCTTTTGATGTTTGTGTACTAATTTGTGATTGTAATTTTAGGAAACTGTCAGCCTTGTCCAAGAGTTAGTAGACAAAAATGTGTATGTGGCAAAAAAGTAGCAGAAAGAAGTTGTGCGAGTCCAGTGTGGCACTGTGACCAAGTGAGTGTTGGTGCCCTCTGAGTGAGTGGGTGGGAAAGAGGGTAGAAACAGGCAACTGGGAGCACAAGTAGTTGTCAGGTTAGTTGATAGGAGGGAAGGAGGAACAACAGGTACAGCTAGTTTTCAACTTAATACCTTAATTACTAGAGGAAAAGTTTTTTCCTCAAAATAAGTTAGTTGCTGAATTTTTAACTCAATGTATAGATTTACCCCACAGCTTTCTCTTTTTCTCTTACTGTTCTCCTCTTGGGGTAGTGCCATTGAGAGAGTAGAATTGTTTCTGTGGTTGGAAGGGGTTTAGTACAGGTTTGAAGTCTGGTGGGTGTTCATACTAGGTTGCGTATACACCTGTCCTTATGTTTGTATGATGCACTCTTTGGTACATAGAAAAATATGCATATGTAAATGTGTGCACATACTGTATATGACTCCTGTGTAAGACTACAGTATAATAATGGGGATGGCATAATGAAGCTGTTTGTGATTGGGTTATGTTTTAGTCTGCCTTTTTGTGTAGTCTTAATCTCTTGATGAGTGCTTTTATTTTAGGTATGTAGAAAGACACTGCCGTGTGGTAATCATACATGTGAGCAAGTTTGTCATGTTGGTGCTTGTGGAGAATGTCCTCGCTCTGGGAAGAGGTCTTGTCCCTGTCAGAAATCAAGTAAGACTTGTTTTAAAGGAAATGTGCTATTGAGCTATTAGAAGACATGGAAGAAATGCTAATGTTTATTAGGAAACGAAACAAGCTAATTTGAAAAGGCTGTATCCTGTGGGAATACAGGATAATAAAAATGCCTTTTTGGAAAAGTGAAACACTGACAGGAGTCAGGGGCCTGGGAGAAGGAGGGGTGACTAGCCTGCATAGAGGCTTTAAGGTGGTGAAGCTCCTGTGTGAGGTGTTATGTAGCAGTCACTGAACTTGTCTATAGCCACAAAGAAGCACACATGGAGTGAAGCGTCACCTCACATCAACTGAATTTGAGTGATTATGGTGTGTCGTCAGAAGGTCATCAGTTGTAGCATTCCGTCTGCTGTGCACACTGGGACTTGAGGAGGCCGGCTGCTGCTGTCACTAGGTAGAGCTCACCGTGTGAGCTTAGTTCGGGTTGCTTTTATGGAGGAGTGTGGTAGTTGAGTAAGCTTTCTTGACTCTCCAGTAGGAGTCATCTATAAGATTGATTTTATTACTTGTCATAATTGATTACTAAAGGTGAGTTTTACAGTGTTTTAAGTTTATATTTTTTTCTATTCTGTGAGATTGAACAAATTTAAAAAGAAAATTATGCATGTTGTGGAAATTCCTCAGTTTTATGTCCTCAAACTCATCTCTCTAGTTAACAATTTATGAAGTAAATCATGTAAATGTTTATTGTCAGTAACTTTTGTGTCAAATTTCTTTTTAAGAAACATTAGCTTGCTGATTGTGGTGGTACACACCTTTCATCTCAGCATGTGGGAGGCAGAGGCGAGTGGATCTCTGAGTTGGAGGCCAGCCTGGTCCACATAATGAGTTCTAGGACAGCCAGAGCTAAAATAATAGATGTTGTCTCAAAGGGGGAAAAAAAAAGAAAAGCTTGGCAGGTTTGGCATTGGGAGGAATAGGTAAGAGATTTTTGAATTTGGGTTTAGTCTTACAGGATATTAGGAATTATTTTTGTTAAGGTTTTTTTTTGTCTAATATATGGTTATAAAGGTTTTATAGTTCAAAAGAACTGCCATTCTTTAGGAACTAAAGAACAGGGAACTTTGTTAGTGATTCATAATAATGTGTTTTACTTAACATTTAACATTTTGTCTGCTTTTCAGAGTTTTCTTTGCCTTGTACAGAAGATGTACCAACTTGTGGAGACAGCTGTGACAAAATACTCGAATGTGGAATCCACAGGTGTTCACAGCGTTGCCATCGAGGTCCTTGTGAAACGTGCAGACAAGTTAGTTGTGTCCCATATACTTTCTTTCAAGAGCTATGCACCAAATTATGTCCGAGGAAACTGTTGTGTGTCATTGCTTTCATAACATCTGTCTCATAATCAGTTTGTGTTATCTAATGTATTGATCTGGAGACCAAATCTGAACATGATCCTTTATTGTTTTTCTTGAGACATGATATACTGTTCTCATTTGTATGGTTCAGTGTGGGGTGGTTTGTTACCAGAAGATATTTAGAATTCTGTTGAATTCAGCCTACATACAATGGAGACAGACTTATCTAGATTTGAGGCTTTAGTTATAGACATTGTTTGGCTTTAAACGTATTACTTCATTAACCAGCTAGGTTACTGAACACTCCCCTCGTCTTGTACTGAGACTAGATATACAGATGTTATGGTTGGAACTACCTATAAATTGTTTTGTTTTCATTATTTTTACTGATTGATACTTCTTAATTCATATGAGGTCCTATTTGGAAGAATAAAGTAAAACAAGTACTTTAGGACATTCATTTTTGTTTAGTTAGTTTTTAATACAAATTTGTTCCTAACATTTTTGTCCTTTTAGTAATTACAAAATTGCAGTGTGGAGAAAAGCATTGCCATTAGTCCCTTTAACATTGCTTCTTGGTGCTTGGCCTAGGAAGTGGAAAAGCAGTGTCGTTGTGGAAAACATACAAAGCGAATGCCTTGTCACAAGACTTACCTTTGTGAAACGAAGTGTGTAAAAATGCGGGACTGTCAAAAGCATCAGTGTAGGAGAAAGGTATGTATGATCAACTTGGGAAACTGATTTAAAAGTTGTTAAATTTTTCTCTTTGGGAAAAAAATCCCATATATGATATGGGAAAATAAATACTTTTAATTTGTTTCTCAAGTAATCAGGAGTGTTTTTTGTTTCTGAATCAAATACTAGTAAATATTCTAGATTAACATTTGCTGTTTGTATTAGTAGGTATTCATGCCAGTTTTTGAATGTGGTTGCACAAATGATTCAGGGGTCTGACTCAAAAGGATCTTGAGGACATCTTGGGCTAATATAGTGTGACTTTGTCTCAACAAAACAGAATAGAACAAAACACCAAAGACTGTATACAATGTCCTTTCCTCATACACTGACTCAGTTCAGTTTGGGCTGTTTCTATTTTCTGATCGAAGATGCCCCTAGTGGTTTTGAAGTGATAGTGATATTGATGGTCGGCACCTAACATCGGTGAGACGATAATAGAAAATTATCGATGCTTGGCTTGCAGGAAGTTTGACTGGAGGGCTTTGTTGGGGCTATAGAGTTGTGGCTCTTATGTGTGTTATATAATCTGTGGTGACAGTATTTGTCATTTAATTTGGCTACATATTATTTACTTAGCATGATTATTTAAGTCTGTTTACCATCTTTTTTGTTTGTTCGATGTGAGACAAGAACTCAGTATATGGCTCAGATTGTCCTAGAACTCACTGTGTAGACCAAACTGAGCTCTAACTCACGTGATTTTGCTTGCTTCTGCCTCTTGAGTGCTGGGATTAAAGGCATGAGCCACTACACTTGCCTTAACTGTTAACCATCATGCTAATGATTTTCTGATTATTTATTTGTTCCTTTCTCATTTTTCTTCCCTTGACCTGTTTCTCAGTGGTCCCATTTAATCTACTTTATTTGTCTACTAGCTACAATTCATCTCATTCTCTTTCTTCTCCCTTCCTCCCTCCCTTCTTCCTTTCTTTGATTGGTTACTATGGGCTTCAAATTCTTTAGAAATTACTACTGTGCATTTTATATTATTTGTTTTGACCTAGTTTATGACACCCCTATGTATTATAACTGTGTTTCAGAAACCCCAAATATGTTGCTTTTATTATTGTTTTAAATAGTTACAGTTTTAAAGGCTTGTTTTAGTGTTTTTTATGTGCGTGTGTTTCTGCCTGCCGAGTGAGTGCAGGTGCCTTCAGAGACAGAAGAGAGTGGCATTAGATCCCCTGGAACTAGAGTTATAAGAAGTTTGGGGCCACCTGATAGACAGGGTGCTAGGAGCCAACCCCAAGTGCTCTTATCTATCTGCTGAGATTTCTCCAGCCTCAGCAGTTGTCTTTAGAAGTGTCTGAAAGAACACAAAGTAGTTCTTTGTAGTTGTATGGATTTCACATTTCTTTTTGTTTAGCTACAGGTTTTCTAGCTTCAGTTTCCTTTCTGTCTCAGGGACTTCCTTAAATGTTTCTTGTGCTGGCCAATTTTTTTTTCACCTTTATATATGAGAAAATGCTTTTCCTTTTAGAAAATACATTTTTTTTTTTTTACCGCAGAACTCTAGTTCTACACTTTTGTCCCCTGTACTTACTGAATGTTGCCCACTGCCTCTTAGCTTGCTTTTTCCTAACGAAGGATATCAAATCTTTCTTGTGTTCTCTTCTTGCTCTCTGAGTGATTTTGAAGAGTTTTCTATAACAGTAGTAATTCTTTTCTGATGTTACTAAGCATAGTGTTTTTCATGTTTCTTTAACTTGAACTAGCTTCTAGGATTGAAAGTTTGTACTTCTCATCAAATTTAGACTTTAAACTTGATTTTCTTTCCGTTATCTCATGGTCCTCGGTGCTTCATGACATACATGCTCCTTGAAGTCCCTCAGCACAGCAATGCCCTGTTTTCAGGTTTTCATTCTTTGTAATACACTGGATAATGATCCAGCTTTGTCTTCAGTCTCACCAGTTGCTTTTGTGTTTTCTAATCTTGCTCTCGTCCAGTGTTTTGCCTTAGGTGTGTGTTCACCTTGAGGGGTGGAGGGACTCAGCATAGCGTGCGTGCTTCTGTACTGCATGCTCCCTTCTCGTGGTAGGCGGGTGCCTACTTTACTGTGCTCAGCTGCCAGTTCTATCTGTTCTCATTTCTGTGTCTTCCAATTGATTTTTCTTTTACTCTTTATTATTATATTTCCTTGCTTCCTGACCTGCTAAGGAAATTTTCTATTGCTTTTTAGAAATTACAGACATTTTTACATGCCTTTTTTTCCCTTTTAAGTATTTACCTTTCCTTTAAATACTTTTAAAGGGTTGCTCTGAGGCAATAGGTTACTCAGAGATCATTGGTTCCTTATAGATCTCATGTCTGGGGTTGATATGACCTCAATACTAAGGTAATAACTCAGCATTCTGCTGATGCCTGCATATCAGAAAGTTCTTCCATACTGACTGTTCCTAGCCTTTTGAACTCTAGATCTTGTTCTTTCTTTTCCTTCCTTAGTGCTATTTTGGTTGTGTTGAAGTTATTTCTTGTATGTGTTCAAGCAAAGACTCAAAAGGATCTGTTGTGAAGTTTTCCAAAGATTTCTCTATGCTTTTGCTTTCTTACTATAAGTTGTATCATACTAGCCTACATGAACTATGGATTTATCTGCTCAACTCAAATTACCAGATTCTGCCTGCGATCAATCTTGCAGAACAGCCTAGAAGCTTCGAGGTCTAGGGTAATGTCTTTGTGGGGCTCACCCTCTATGTTTCCCTTCTCAAGGCTGCCTGATTAATCTCTAAAATCCACGACTTCCAGACTCTTGTCAAGTTTTCTAGGTATTTGGACAAGAGGGTATATCTTATTATTGTAACTTTACCATGCATAGAAATGCCAGTTACCTTATTCAAGTCCTGGACCATATAATAACCTTCTTTGTTACTGCTACTAAAACCTTTACCTCCACTGCTATTTAGTGACAGACACATTGCTGCTCACAGATGTCTGTCTAATTGAGTGCGGTTTTACTAATTGATTTATTGCTTTTCAGTGATGTGGAAACCAACTGAATATGAGAAAAGCTATGGAAAGAATTAAATTGACAATACTGATTCTAAGTAGTTGCCTGAAATTAATGAATGAAAATCCAGCTAGGTAGTATTTGTTTCTCAGGTTAGAAATGAAGGAAGTGACAGGCTAAGGAGCCCAGCTTTGCTCCTTTCTTAGTTGTTCTCAGATCTTTGAGAATAGCTGACAGCCTACTCACTCAGCCAATTTTATTTTAATTTAAAATTAAATTAGCCAGATTCATTGTCTGAAAATTGACTGGATTTGATTAAATAATTGGGATAATGTAATTGTCTGCATAGAAAGAAGTGGTGGAAATATTATGGCATAGAATAATTAAGAGGCAAGGACATTTAACCTGGTTTTATTAAAGTGTCATTTTCTACTTAAACTAGTAAATTCTTAATGTACTATTTACTAGAGTAATGTTGATACTCTTGAAAATTTTTTCCTTAGAGTGAAAAGAATCTTTTTGCTTCTTAAAATTCTGTAAATGACTAGGAGTGAATTGCTATGTATGGGGTTTCAAATTTCTCTTCTTTACATATTGCTTTCTCTCTAGTGTTGCCCTGGAAACTGTCCACCTTGTGATCAAAATTGTGGACGGACTTTAGGATGTAGAAACCATAAGTGTCCGTCTGTCTGCCACAGAGGTAAAATTTCACAGTAGATATCATTTTATGTTTGTGTTTCCTCAGTGCTTTAGAGTCAATAAAGAGCTTTCCGATTATTATTTGGGCCTCCTAACACTGGGGAGAGGGTAGACAGTCACTGTGTTTCTATTTTTTGAACCAGGCAATTAACGTTAAGTGACTTAGGTAATGCCCAGGGCAGTGTTATGGCAAAATTCAAACCCAAGTCAATGTAAGTTGCATTGCTTTGTAACACCGTGATGGTAGAGTCTGCTTTTTTCTTAACATTCCCTATGGAAACTTTTTAAACAATAGCTATTCATAGACTTGGTTGTAGTATAAGTTTTTTATACTTTTATGAACTTATAATTAATAAGGGTTATCGTATGCTGGTGATTCTGGGAGATTTTAGTCTCAGGATCCCTTATTCTTTGTGAGACCTTAAACATTTTTCTTAATGTGTGAATTTTATCCATTTACATTTGTTGTACTTAATGTTAAAATAAAATATAATCATTTTAAGTAGTTTTATTTAAAATTATTTTTATATAAAATAATCCCATTATGCTTTGATACAAATAGCATGGCTTTTTATTTTGGGGATAGAACTAAGTTTTCTTCAGAAATGCTAATGAGTATATTTTATATTCTTATAAATAATTTATAATGCCTAGTTGTTAAAATGTAGCTAATTTGCAAATCTGCTGCTATAAGTCAGTCTATTTTAATATTACCTTGCTTCTGTTCTATTTTTAATATTGTCACTAGCTTCTAGAAAATTCTAAACTTGTGAGACTTTGCAGAATCCTCCGAATGGCTCTCAAGCACCCCAGGGTTTTGGATCACTCTGAACATTGTGTTCTAGATTATAGTGGCATTTCAAAGTCTTTGTTCTTATAAGCTAACTTTTCTACTTCCCTGCCTTAGTAGAATATAGAGAAATTAATGTAGATGATAGGTGGTGGCAAGCAGAAGAAAATGAGAGTGTAAAGATGCTGTGTATTGTTGTAGAAGTTGCTAAGGAGACATTGGAGAGTAGACCTGAGAAACAATAGGATTCATGCCACCTGGAAATGAGAGTTGTCTAATGCAGTCAGTAGGTACAAAGGTAGTGCAGACTGCTCAGAGGGACATCATGGGAGGATGTGATGCCAGGGACATGATGGGTTAAAGAAATGCGGGGTTGGAGGGCATTGGGAGGAGGCTCAAGAGATGGCCCAGCAGTTACGAGCACCATCACCTATTCCAACCTTGGGTTTGAGTCTCAGCACCCACTTGGTGACCTATACCATTTAACTGTGGTCTCCTGGGGACTGGATGGCCTCGGCTGGCCTCTCTAGGCATTGGGCTTGTACATGGTGCACAGACATACATATAGGCAAAACACCTTATCACCTAGACAGACACGCAAGCAGACAAGCAAATGAAGTAAGTAAGTAAGTAAATCGGATTTCTGGGGAAAGAGAATGTGGACAGGGCCATGTAGGCTATGTTTCAAGTGATGGCTTTTATGTGAGCCATCTGACTGCTGTGAGGATTGGAGAAGGGGGTAAGTAGTGCTCAGTCTCCTTATCAGGAGTATAACTGGGCTACTTGGTTTTCACATGTTTTTACATTGTAAATCAATTTGCATTGAATGGCCACTTTATACTATTTTGACAAATAGCAAATTATAGATGAGTCTAACTCATGAATTTGCTTGTGAAAGTTTTAGGCGTCCTGTCATTCATTTCTGTAGTATTGTCTGCCCAAATTATCAGTGTGTCACAGTGAGTCGGGTTTATTCCAACCTTTGTAATCTAGTAAGATTTTTTTCTAGAACAATTTATGTAGAGAAGGAAAGGGGTATCCTTTGTTTGCTAAAGGGTATCTGTAGGAAGGCTACAGCAAGTATGACTCTTATTGGAGAAACCTCAGATGCATTTCTCCTATCATTTGAAGCACATCTATAAATAAATAGTCATATCTGAACAATAAAACATACTTGGTGTTGAAATTCTTGTGACAGTTTTTATTTGATTTATGATTCACTAATTAGAAAGGATGTTACTACCACTGATGCTGAATGACAGTCTTTAAAGCTGCCATTTCCCTCACTTCTGTGTTTTTAATGGCTTGTGATTTACTTGAAGAAATTAGGTAGCCATTTGGTTTCCCAGTCTGGATTTTGCAGATTGTCTCCCTAGTATTTTTTTTTTTTTTTTTTTTTTTTTGGTTCTTTTTTTCGGAGCTGGGGACCGAACCCAGGGCCTTGCGCTTCCTAGGTAAGCGCTCTACCACTGAGCTAAATCCCCAGCCCCATCCCTAGTATTTTTTAATGTATCTTTATCCTCTGCATTTTTGATAAACTGTTCAGCCTGAGGTTTGAACAGATTCATGTTTTTTGTTTTGTTTTGTTTTGTTTTTTTGTGACTTGGTTATTGTGAAAGTGCTTATTAGCTTCGAGAGAATCTTTCTAGAGCCTAAAATGATTATTTAGAAGATGATTGTATCACTCTGAACATCAGTTTAAATCAGTTTCAAATGAGAATCATTATTTCATACCGTCTTCATCACTCTGGTTACCTTCGTAATCAGAATTACACTGGAACTCCCGGGGAGAGATGCTTGCCGCACACTGGTGGTGAATATGTGAGAACCGGATATAGAGTTCATTTAAGTGCAGGGCACTGTGTGGTTCTGCAGTTACTGGAAGCCTGCCCATTCTGGCAGTTAGTGGATTGGTCATTGTTGGTCTGCTTTTTAGTTTTCAAATGATAATTACTGAGGCTTAACTTGGCCTCCATACCTGTTTCTGTAATAAATTCTTTTGATCAGTGGGAAGACTGCTTAGATAAATTATTTCTTATTATTCTCAAGCTTTGATTTTTAAAAAGTATCGTTGTAGCTTTGTCATGACAATAAGGTAGTTAAGTTCCTCTCTGAATTGTTGAGTGTGGATTAGAATCTATTAAGTACAGATGTGATACGCTAAATGAGAGCGACTTAAATGTTCCCACTAATTTGAAAAATACAACATTGTTTTGGAAAGATCAAAATAAAACCTGGTCATGTAGATGAGAATAATGTGAGTTTTTATTGTCAAGAGTGAAATTTCACTGTATTAGACTGAACACTGAAGTATAAAGTTAATAATTTTATAATACATCTCCCTGTGATGCTTTTTTCCTTTCATTTGCTCATTATTTCAATGAAATTGCTAATTCACTTTGTTTTAGAGGGATTCTTTTTTAACTTCTAGAGTCATTATACCAGACTATTTTCTATTTTCTTTAACATTTTTTACTCAATTAATTGAGGACTTTTTCCTTCTTTATTATTTCATTTTTGATGGAGTTTTGTTCATGGAAAATTAGAATAGGAAGAAAGTCATCAGATGATGTCAGAGATCCTTAGGGCAGAATCATTTAGGTTGTGTGGAAAGGTTTCTTTCTGGTTGTACTTATTTACTTGTTGTGGTTTTGAAGAAGTAGCATGTTAAATTCGTTACTTAGAATTGGTACACGTAAGGAAGGGTGTACAAATCCCAGGTGTGTAGTGTGTGACATGGAGCTTGTGAATGTGATGGTGCACTAAATCCAGATGATTGAACAGAACCCTGTCAGGGCTTCTCAAAGCTCACATCCTTCTGAGCTACTCTTCTGATTTTGAACAGTAGGAATTAGGTTTTCCTATTTCCTCTGTGTATGTGGAATCAAACACTGAAGCACACAACTTTTGTGCATAGCTTCTTTTGCTTGACGTGCTAAGAATCGTTCATATTACTGCTGCTTTCGAATGATAGATGATCCTGTGTGCATTACGCAGGTATACTGTTTGATTAACCATTGATGGTCAATGTTTGGAAGGTCAGTCGATGTGTTTTTTTCCCTCAGGCAGCTGCTATCCATGCCCAGAAACGGTAGATGTGAAGTGCAACTGTGGTAACGCAAAGGTGACAGTACCCTGTGGCCGAGAGCGGACTACAAGGCCACCTAAGTGCAAAGAGCTGTGCAGGTTGGTGTGAAGCTTTCCACAGCCCGATGTCTGATGTCTTAACATTTAAATTCATGCTGACTTTTGATTGTGTTCTAATTTTATTTTATGTTAGTGTTTTCAAATAATATTCATAGTGTGTTCCTTTTCTGATTTTAGAAGGTATTTAAAATAATTGCACTTTAGACGTATTGTTCAGTTGTCAAAGGTAACCTAAAAACTTTCTCATTTAGTCGACCACCAACATGTCATCATTCAAGTCAAGAAAAACACCGCTGTCACTTTGGCCCATGCCCACCATGTCATCAGCCTTGCCAAAAAGTTCTGGAGAAATGTGGGCACTTGTGTCCCATTTCATGTCATGATCAAGCATTAGTAAAGCAGACCGGCAGGGTAAGGACAATGTTGTTAGAGGTAATACTTTGCTGTGGGTTGTATTTTCTTCAGTGATTATTTAAGGTGTCTTTAGAGTGCTAAGCACTCTGCTCAGACCTGGGGTGTGAGGAAAACAAGAGTTGGTCTTTTGTCTTGAGAAACTAACGAAGGCTGGAGTATTGCTCAGTGGTGGGGACTTTCCCAGTATCTCCATGACCCTGGGTTCATTTCCCAAGACTGGAAGGACGATTGGAGCTAAGCAGAGAAACTAATAAACAAATGTGTGTAAATATAGTATGATAATTATATTTAGATTAATTTGCCAATTTTTCTTCCAAGTATGGCTAGAAGTATAGATATTTCTTTTTTTTTTTTTTTTTTTTTTGGTTCTTTTTTTTGGAGCTGGGGACCGAACCCAAGGCCTTGCGCTTCCTAGGCAAGCGCTCTACCACTGAGCTAAATCCCCAGCCCCTAGATATTTCTTAATTTACTTTGTTGTTCACTTATTCAGTATTTATTGAGCCCTGGCTATATGTCAGGTTCTAGATGATAAGGAACATACGGGAGATGGCATTCAGTGGGTGGATGCTGGAGTTTTAAGTGTTCTTCATTTTGCTTTTGGCTTACAAGAGGTTAAGGAGGCTCTGCTGCCTTAGTTGTCCTTTTAACCCTGGCATCTGCCTCAGTTCTTAATATTGCGTGTGTATGGAGAGGAATGATCTTTTCATGCAGATGGAATAAAATAATTCAGTAAGCACATTTAGTCGAGCACTTGGATGGAGGTCAGCCTGTGTGAGCAAAGATCTGTTTTCCTCGGTTCTTAGGAGGGCTGTGTGGGATAGCGCTCTGACTTTACACTGTTTGCATTTTACTCTTAGCATCAGCTGTCAGGCCCTTGGGAGCAGCCAGCCGAGCCAGCGTTTATTCAGACTGCGTTGCCTTGTCCTCCGTGTCAAGTTCCCATTCCTGTGTAAGAACTGCAGTCTGACATGGAATGAACTATGCCTTCTTTGCCTTACAGGCTTCAGCGTCGTTTTAGGCCTGACCTGCAAGCTAGTCTCCATGTTCTAGATCATTCTTTCCTAACTGTGTTTGCCGAGATACTCAAGCTCCTATGCATGTCTGTTTGCTGTGTCCTCCCTCCTTTAGCTAAGGTGTACTGTCCTTAGCTTTCTACAGCAACAGACACTGGCAGTTAAGATGTCTAAGAGGCTCATCATTGGTTCCCTCTCCTGGTGACTCCACACTCAAGTGTGGCGTTTCCTAGTTAGCCAGCTTTACATGGTGGACTAGGAGATGAATGTAAAGGCAGCTTTGGAAATCCAAGGAAAGTTTCCTGAATTGGTCGGGGAGTGATGGAGTTGAACCTGGAAGAATGAAGACTAGCCAATCCTTGAATGTTTCATACTTTCGGCAGAGACTGGGAAAAAGGAACAGTTCTGAGTAGGAACACGGTAGAAAGGGGGTTGTTAACTACAGCTTCGGTTCCAAAGCAGCAATCGATGCAGCTTCGGTATTGATCTTTCAAAGACAGAATTCTGGTTTTCTTTATTTCTAAAAGTCCTTTTTCTCCTGTAGTTTCCCTTCTACTGTGTCATGGTGCGTAATCTCTTTTACTTGGTGCTGGATTCAGTTTACTAGTATGTTAATTTTTGAACATGTTGGAGAGATAGCTCATTGGTTAAGAGCAGTTCTCTTCTTACAGAATATCTAGTTTTGATTCTCAGAACCCACATGGCTGCATAGTCCATAAACCTCTCTAACTCCACTTTCAGGGGATCTGATGCTCTCTTCTGGCCTCTGTGGGTACCAGGCACACACATAGTACACATGTGTGTGAGTATGCATGTGTGTGTGTGTGTGTGTGTGTGTGTGTGTGAATACCCATACACATAAATATGGAATACATATTTTAAAAATAATTTTTAAGTTTATATGTGGTAAACATGCCAGTAATCCCAGCATTCAGGAGGCTGAGGCAGAAAGATTACAAGTTTAAGACCAGTCTGGGCTCCCTAGTTAGCTGAGTTCTTAGGTAGTCTGAGTGATAGGTCCTGGTGTTTTGTTTTCACAAAGAAGGGAAGAAAAAACCCAAGAGTTTCCAATAACTCTGCAATATTAGTATTATTAGTTTATATTCTTGTAGTGTCCTATTTTTTCTCCTTTCTGGTTTTATGATCATGGAAAGACTAGGTTCCTGAAAACACTAGGAACTGCAGATTAGTGTGAATTCTTCAGATGTTTGTTAGAAGGGAAGCTCCTCATCCTGGGCTTGCTGTGGTTAACTTTCTCTGTCCAGACTGTTGTGCACAGTAGCTGGAGTCGTGCAGTGGTGTGCTGTTCCATACTCGGCCCTTTTCACTTAGCCTAGGAAGTTAGGGTCCACTGTATTCTTTTGTTTTTTCGGAGCTGGGGACCGAACCCAGGGCCTTGCGCTTGCTAGGCGAGTGCCCTACCACTGAGCTAAATCCCCAACCCCCACTTTATTCTTTCATGGGTTGAAAACTCAAACTTTTTTTTATCACTGAATAACATCACACTGTCCAGACATCTCATAGTTGACTTGTTTTTATTTTGATGTAATATTTTATTTTTGAGAACTTTATGGACAGAATTTGGATGATATTCAGCCTCTTTTCCCTTCTCCAGCTCTTGTGAGATCCATTCCTATCTTTCCCCCTACTCTCAACTTTATGCCTCTTTTTTCCTTTACTTACTGAGTCCAGTTTATTTCTACCATATACTCGTGGGTGATTCCACCCATTCATCTGTTGAAGGACGTTTTGGTTGCTTTTAAACATAATGATGCTATATATGTTGATGTATAAATTTTTGTGTATATATGCCTTTTTAGCTCATTTAGATAAGAACTCAGGAGTGTAACTGCTTGACAGTATGATGAATTTGTGTTTAGCTGTGTGAAGCTGTCAAATTGTCTACCATGTGGTAGGGCACTTTGTATTCTCATCAACATCAGAGGTGTGGTCTTCTTGCTTTGTACCCAGTTAGCGTAGGGCACTGTTGGCACATTAGCCATTTAGTTAGATGCGTGGAGATATTGCCTGTTAATTTATAGCTTCCTAATGACCCGATGCCCGTCGTCTTTTTATATGTCACTCTGGCAGTTTTGGTTGTTTTGATAAGGTTTATCTTTTGCTTGTGTCTTTGACCATTTTCTAATGGGGTGGTCCGCTCTTTGTCTGTCATTAGGCATGAGCTCTTGGTGTAGTTACCAGACATGTTTTCCAAATGTAGTCTGCATCCATGTCTTGTCTTCCTTCTGTGAAGTTTTAGTGAATTAGAACTTACCTGTTTCCTTTTATGGGTTATGCTTTTGGCATTGTTTCTAAAAATTCATCTTGACCCAAGATTATTTAGTCTTATCCTGTGTATTATACTTTTGTGTTTTGTATTTAGGTCTGTAATCTGTTTTGAGTTAATTGTGAAAGGAGTAAAGTATTTTTTAAGTGGACATATATTTGTTCCAGCACTACCATTTGTTGAGAAGAACATTTCTTCTGTAATGTGCCATTGTTTGTCAAGGCTGAGCTGATTTTACTTGTATGAGCCTACCTCTGGGCTCTTGTTCTAGTTTATGTTTCTGTCCTTCATCAGCACCACATGGTCCTGCCAGCCGTGGTTTTGTAGTGAGTCTTGAATCAGTGCATGTCAGTCCTTGAGCTTTCTTCTTCCTCAGTATTACGTCGGGTGTTTGAGGTCGGCTTTTGTCCCATATAGACTTTAGGTTAAATATTAGAAATTTGTCTGTCTGTTTTGGTTTTTGATCTTGGGGACCAAGCAGCCCAGGATAGCCTTGACCTTGCTTTGTCAGAACTCATACAGAGTCCAGGCTGGTCTTGAGCTCCTCGTGCTGCTGAGTCTTTCTTTCATCTGAGTGCTAGGGTCATAGTGGTGTGCCACCACCATGCTTGGCTTTGGGTGAGGAGTTGGAATTGTGATGAATATAGATGAAATTAGGAAGAAATGTGGCCTTAAAATTGAGGTATAGATCTTTCTGTTTTTAAACATGGAATCTTTATTTAAACCCTTACGATTTCTCCTCAGCCTTTTGTGGTTTTTAAAAGTCATGTCATTCAGTTAAACAATTAGATTTATACCCACTTTATTTTTCTGTGTGCCGTTGTCAATGTTTCATGTTCCAGTTACTCATGCTACTCTTGTACAAAGACTTGACCTGTGTGTGTCAACTTCATATCCTGTATTTACTGTAATTGCTTATTTCTAAGTGCTTAACTTTTACTTAAGAGAGGCTAGTGTAGTTAGCATATTTGTTTTAAACACTCTTCTTAAAGAGTCTATAATGTTTTCACTTTATTTTTTTCCTTGCAGGGAATGTCTGGGGAAGCATGAGGTGAGTTATTAATATAATCTTTAAGTTTAGTTTGTAATCTTAATCATCTTTGTCCTAGAGTTGTTAGAAATGACTTGTCTCTCAGTGTTATAAAGAATGTACATGGTTATTAATTTAGAAAAAATCTTCATTGCCTTTGTGTGAGAATTAGTTTCTGTGTATTCACTGTAGAATCATATCATTTCTATTTCAATAATAGAGGTTTTCTTTCTGATGTCTGTTTTTAGAGGAATGTTTTGACAGGTGCTTAATTTTGATATAAATATTATTAATGGAAACATGTTAGACCACTGTGAAAGTTGATCTCAAATTAGTCATCTTGGAAATATAAGTGCAGAAAGATTTATGTATAGATGTGTGTTGTGCTAGTTGGCTGTTTTTATTTTCATTTTTAGGTAAGCCCACTACCATGCCATGCTGTAGGACCCTATTCATGCAAGAGACTTTGTGGAAGAATGTTGAACTGTCAGAATCATACGTGTACGAAAGAATGCCACAAAGTGACTGAAGTTGATGGCTGTCCTGGCAGACATAAGGTAACGTCCTTAGGATGGAAGCATGTATGCTGACTGTGTCCTTGAAACACTTCAAATGACACCACAAGTCTTTTAACATCCAAATTAAATGCTACTCACTTTCATTTCTCAGAAGACATCATTCTCACGGACTTGGAACTCACCAAGTAGACTGTAGACTGGCCATCTAGAGGATTTCCAGGGGTCTGGCTGTCTCTGTTTCCCCAGTGGTAGGATTCTTTTCATGGATCATTGTGCCCAGCTCCCCCCCCCCCCCCCCCGAGCTGGGGACCGAACCCAGGGCCTTGTGCTTGCTAGGCAAGCGCTCTACCACTGAGCTAAATCCCCAACCCTGTGCCCAGCTTTTTATGTGGGTTCTAGGGCTTGAACTCAAGGCCAGCTACATCTATGTAGTAAGTTTCAGGCTAGCCACAGCAACGTAATGAGACCCTCAAAACAAAACGAAAGACTAATTGTTTATAGAAGAATATTTTTAATAGTTTGAAATGTTCTTTTTAAATTCTAAATACTAAAAATAGCTTTTTTTTTTGAAAAGGGATTTCTTTTTTAAAATTATACAAGCATGTATATGTTTATGTGGATATGTGCCCAAGTGTGTAGGTTCCCACTGAATTCCCCCAACACACACACAAAGTGTTGGACCCCCTGGGACTGGAGTTAGACATGGCTGTGAACTGCTTAATGTGGGTGCTGGAGAGTGAACTGATCCTCTAGAAGAACAGGAAGTGCTCTTACTCACTGAGCTGTCTTTCTAGCCCCTATCACTTAGAGTTCATTGTTACAATCATGACTTCATTTAGGACATTGTACAAAATTCTTAACCTTTAAGTCTTTGTGTCTATATCTGTTTTACAAACTTTAATATAACATTTGAAAACAATATGAAGTTAAAATCTTTAACCTTCTTTGATGGACTCTAACCTTAGTCATATGACTGCATCGTTAGAGCAGAGGAAAGCATTGTAGTTACATTGACGTATACTTTTGAGTGTAAACTTTGTATGTTAACAGTATATTGTTTCTGTAGTTTAGGGATGATTGTATTTGTTGGGTTAGAATGTATTGGTAATTTTTTATTTGAAGTTGGTGGTTATATCTAGAAAGTAATTTGCAGTTTTAGTAGGGATACTTTGTATGCCCAGAAATGTTGTACAGGTGAAGTAGATTGTCTTGAAGTTTATCGGCATAAGCATTTATGCCTAATCCTATTGACATTTTGTCATCTTGGTTGATTTTTAAGATGAAGATCAGGTACCACTTTATCGGTGGAATTTGTCTTATTTGGTTGCATGTCCATATTTGTGTATGCATACATGTTTGCAAAAACCAGAGGTCAACATCAGACATCTTTTTCCATCATTCTTCACATTGTTTTGAGGTAGGGTATCTCACTGAACTGGGAACTTTCTAGTGGGGTAGATCAACTGGCCAGCAAGCCCCAGGGCCCTTCCTGTCTCTGCCTTCCTGGTTGGTATAAGTGTGCCTCCATAGCTGGCTTTTACGTCTGTGCTGCTAGGGATTGACCCCAGTCCCTGTGCTCATGCAGCAAGCTTGTACTTGCTGAGCAGTCTCTCCTGCCCTATTAATTGTACTTCCAGGGCCTACAGAAGTACTTTGTTCTAGTGTGTGTGGGAGGGGCATCTACCTTTTGTAACCCCAGTGTGTGGGAGAGTGAGGTGCTCTGGTGATTCATTTCCTGGTTACTTTCCAGGCTGGCCCAGAATGCCTTCAGTGTGAAGAAGGGTGTTCTAAGTCACGGCCTGCAGGTTGTCCTCACCCTTGTGTTTTGCCATGTCACCCTGGAAAATGCCCTCCTTGTGTCCAGATGCTTAGAATAAAATGTCACTGCAAGATCACAAACCTGTATGTGGAATGTAGGTAAGTAGACTGAAGAATACTCTCATTTTACTGTGACCATTAAGTGACATCTCCAGAAGAGTCCTGTATAATAATTAGACAACATCTCGTGTGACTGAGTTTTTCAGCAGGGACGTGAAAGGAGGAGGAACAGTGTTACCTTCTAGTGCCTCACTCTGATGTCAGCCTGCCAGACTCTGCCTTTTAGGGGTTTGTAGGAGATGGCTAGGTAAAAAGTTACAGTGCCTCTTTCAGAAACGTGAGTACCCTTAGGGTAGAGCATTTGAATGATGGTGTGTAAACCTGAACACCTTTTGGATAGAAATTTGACTTGTTGATAGCTACTTAGGTATGTTCTTTTCCTCCTGAGATAGGGTCTCTTTGTGTAGCTTTGGCTGTCTTAGAACTTGCTTTGTAGACCAGGCTGGACTCGAACTCTTAGAGATCTATCTATCTGCCTGTTTCTGCTTCACTAGTGCTAGGATTAATGGAGTACAACACCACTGCCTGGCTTTTTTTTTGTTTTTTCTGTTTGTTTGTTTTGTTTTTTGATTTTTGCTTTTAAAAGGTAGATCTGTATTATTACAAAATAATTTGTGTCTATTTTTCTTACCTAAAACGTACATTATGTAGAGGGGAAAATGCCATCATCTTCTTGATAGATCCAACATAGTTTACCATTTATAGTTGTCACTTCTAGTTAGGCTTTTAGAAATTAGAGGCTTGTGGGAGTGTCTTTAAACTGGTTTCTGTCTCCTTAGGGAATGTTTCCATCTACATTTCAGTATTTTCCAGCTTTTTGGAGTAATAAGAACTCATGGTTAATTTTGGAAATACATATTTGCCTGGAAATTGCTTGATAATGTTTTTAAGTTTAGTTTTGTAATAGTTTTTCAAAGTAGTTGCATATAATTTGTAGAAGTCTAATTTTTTTTGTTATTCTTGAGTGTTTTTATTTTCTCTCAGAATTTTTTTTAATTATTCGTGTATGTGTGTGTATGCATTGCACATCATGATACAGGTAGAGGTCAAAATGACAACTTTGTAGCGTCATTTATTTCTTTCCTTCTACCTCTAGGTGGGCTCTGGGGATCAAGCTCAGGGTGTCAGGCTTGTGTAGCAGGCGCCTTTAACCTGTGAGTCATCTCACCAGTCCCCATGGTGACTGAGTTGAGGATATTGTTATGGAGACATAATTTAAATGTTCTGAAGGGAAAAAGAGAAAGAAGATATTTTTATGGGTATTGAAATTGTGACCACTTAGAAAATATCTATGAGAAACTGGATTTGGGTTTGAATGTCATCAGAACTTTCCTGTTTTTAGAAAAATAACCACAGCTGATGTGAGTGAGAAGAACCTCCTCAGTTGTTGCAAAAACCAGTGCCCCAAAGAGGTAAGCTGAGTTGCAGTTTTCACACTGGGTTCCCGGACACTGACCCCGGGGCTTTTCCTTGTTGGCTGCTCTAGCTCGGGTCCTTTCTGGGCCCACTAGAAACGAGCTGTCTGCAAATGCTTAGGGAGTCTCCTCTCTGTTGACTTAGGGGCCTAGGAATGGCAGTGACCCTTTGGATGGATTTTTTTTTCCCTTTTTCCTTTTCTTTTTTTCTCTTCTTCCTCTTCCTCCTCCCCCTCCCCCTCTTCCTCCTCCCCCTCCCCCTCTTCCTCCTCTTCCTCCTCCCCCCTCCTCCTCTTCCTTCTCTTCCTCCTCTTCTTCCTTCTCCCCCTTCCTCCTCTTCCTTCTCTTCCTCCTCTTCTTCCTTCTCCCCCTTCCTCCTCTTCTTCCTCTTCCTCCTCTTCTTCCTCTTCCTTCTCTTCCTCCTCTTCTTCCTCTTCCTTCTCCTCTTCCTCCTCCTCCTCTTCCTCCTCCTCCTCCTCCTCCTCCTCCTCTTCTTCTTCTTCTTCTTCTTCTTCTTCTTCTTCTTCTTCTTCTTCTTCTTCTTCTTCTTCTTTTCTTTTTTTGAGAACAGTATTAAAGCTGGCTTATGAAATTTATTGTATAAGGCATTGACTCAGTGTTTACTGTTTAAAATAGGATTCAAAATGTAGATTAAAACTGTCACAGGCAGCTAGGTGGTAGATTATTAAAAACAAAAATAAGGTGCATTCGTACACATGAGAATATTTGATTTTTCTAAAGTAAGATAGGAAGGTTGTATTTTCTAGTATAAAGGAAAAAAGAGAATAGGAAACACTAAGCATGCAGGGTGGGCCGTGAAGGAGGACATGATCCTGCTCTTCACTTTGGTGCTGGTTAAGCTCACAGCTCCCATTTCACATGCTAATTCTGTCTATCAGTCCAGTAAGGTGTATAGACTTTAGGGATGATTAATTTGGGTGTATGATATTTTATTTATTTGCAGGTTTTTAAAATAATAATGTTTTCAAAATAAAATGTTACCTGTAGGCTTATATTTTTCAAAACCTTCTTCAATGAGGGTTCGTAAACACTTCAACCTCCCTTATAGCCCACTAACCAAAGATGGGGGGGGGGACATGTATGCACATAGCATGTATGTGTTATTTAGCACAGGGAGTCAGTATTCTCTTGTTCTACCTTACTAAAAACAACAACAAAACAACCCCAAAGCATTGGTGCTATATCAAAAGTCTGTCAAAGTCTCGGCATAAAGTCATTTCTTTTTATTCTAAGTGTTACCACCACCTTATATTTTTAACATTTGTACTGGGTTGCAGTGGGTGCTTGTATGCCAGGGTGACCGTTCTGTGGCATTGGTCTCCTCCACTTGTGTGTAAGTTCCAGAGATAGAGCTCGGCTTGTGAGACTCAGTCATCAAGCCTTAGCAGTTTGACCTGCTGAACTATGTCACTGTCCCCTATGTCTTTTACTTACAGCTTTTGCTGTAGGTATGTGTGGCTACATATTGCATACTGTTTTAAAAAGCACATACTTTTGTCATTTCCTTGTTATGTCTGTCAATTTATTTTGTCATATGAGCACTCTGTAGTTTATGGATAAATATTTGGGTTATTTCTAGTTTGGAGTTGTTACCAAAAACTGCTGCTGTGAACACTTGCTGCTTGTTTGTCTACAGATTTCCTGTAGGCATGTAGAAATCATGAAATTCCTTGCCCACAGGGAAGGTTTAATTTCAACTTTAATAAAGCATATTGAATTGATTTCTAAAATGGATGTATTAATAACCAGTGAATTTTCCAATTATGGAAAATTACCAGGTTTTCCTACTTTAAGTTTCTATTGTTGTCTCCCCCCCGCCGCCCCTTTTGGATATCTTATGATTTTACTCCTGATTAGTAGTGAGTGAGTGAGTGTGTGTGTGTGTGTGTGTGATGTAACTCATAGATTAGGAGGGACACAAAGGCAGCAAACAGAGCAAAACTTATAGACGACTTCAGGTTTCTGTCTCTCTGAGGCACAGCCATCATGATTATCTCACTGGTAGCTGTTTGTTGTTCCTCTTGCACAGCCCCTAACTGGACTTGTCTTGGCATAGGCAGCTACAGACATAAGGCAGGAAGCTGGAGTAGCTAACGAAGCATGGCTATGACATCAACTGTTGAAATGGAGATTGAGAATATTAAAAAATTCTGAATAAAATATTCTAAATAAATAATTGTAAAAGAAATAGGGGAACTGGGGGCCCTACTTCATGACTCCTGCCTTCATGACTTCTTACTGGGGAGGCAAGAGCACTGTAGACTGATAGATGAGATGCCAAGGTCAAGTGAAGACACGAGGAAGACATGTCTAGTTTGGGGCCAGAAGACCCAAGCAGAGCAGGAGACTGACGTGCTGTCAGTGGAGTTCTGAGAAGTGTGAGGACTTTCAGGATCAGGACGATGTGATGGAAGTTCAGTGCGTCTCACCTTGTCGTTAACCTCGAGTGCATCGCAGGATGTGCAGTGACGAGGGAAGGGCCACACTAGTCATGAGTCCTTCTGTGGGTTTGTCTGCCTTGATTCTTTCTCGCATTTAGAATCACTGATTTCAAATTGAAGTATGAGCTGTGAGTAAGAGAATGTTTCATGTGAAGACTCAGGAAGAAAGACAGTAAACAGTTAAAGATAAGGAACACTTAAACATCATGGCAGCTACTGGGTCGTCTTGGCTGTCTATGTGATATGTGTTAATGCAGTGCCAAGGATAAATGTTTTAGAGTGAAAAACTAAGCAGTTGACAATGACAAGCAGGCTTCCTTCCTCATGTAACAATAATGTGAGAACATGATGGTGTTCCTGTGTTCCATGTGTTCACCCAGCCCTCCGAGTTAGCTGGGCTCACTGTTTCACACCTGGTTTCCACACTGCCCCACGTCTCCTCATTTCCTGGGCTCTGGGAAGGAAAAACACAAAAGCCCATTTCTGAGTGCTTTAAGGCACACATCACTTAGATCGAGCCCCTCATTGGTTTAGTCTCCTGACTAATGACAGCGTGTCGCTCTTGAAGGTAGAGCTTCAGAACATTAAATTTTTCTAATAAAAATCATTTGTATAAATAATTATAATAATCTGCCAAAAGAACAAACATTGAAAGCCCGGTTCATCCATTACTCAGGTCAGTTCGTCTGTTACTCAGGTCAGTTCGTCTGTTACTCGGGTTAGTTCATCTGTTACTCAGGTCAGTTTGTCTGTTACTCAGGTCAGTTCGTCTGTTACTCGGGTTAGTTCATCTGTTACTCGGGGTTAGTCGACGTCGTGTTGTGTTGGATTCTGTGAAAACAACCATTTATGAGGAAAGGAAGGCAGAGGGTGACTAAAATTTAAATGACCAATTGCTTTTTGTCCTGTTAGCTTCCTTGTGGCCATAGATGCAAAGAGATGTGTCATCCTGGTGAATGCCCCTATAATTGCAACCAGAAGGTAAAACTTAGATGCCCTTGTAAAAGAATAAAACGGGTAAGTATTTTAAATGATAGAATTCCTGTGTGTGTTGATAGTTATTTGGCTTTAATTTTAAGGGTTTTTTTTTTTTTTAAAGAATCTTTTTTATTATACTTAAACTAAACCTAGTTGTTTCTGGAAATACTGATTTAAAATTCTGATTTAAAAAAATCGGCATTGGCAGTCCAATTTTCTGTAACCTAACAACAGAAGAAAGATGGTTTTCTGTTGAATCAAGCACAAGACCCTGTTGTTGGAGTAGTACTAGTGAGCTCTAAATGGAAGTCTTTGAGCAAGGGGTTGGTGTGAGCGATAAAGTGAGTTTCATGGATTGAGAAGTGGTCTGGAATTAGACTTCTTGTCCTTTATATGAAGGTACTTTTTTGCTATCAGTATTCTCCTTTGAAAATAATTAATTGAAAAGACTTTATAGTCACAACTTCATAAAATAATACATAAACATAGAAATAATAATTGCAAGATTAAAAAGTTATTGGAAGAATAGACAGTGAAAGGCTAAGGACCAGAGACCTTCAACAGGAGTTGAGAGGAGAAGGAGGACTCACTCTTTCCACAGTTCCCATCTCCCTTGACTTCAGACAGCAGTGGGACTGCTTGGATGTGCTCTTCTGTTTGCCTGGACTGAGCATGCTGCAGTTAGCAGTTGTTTCATGCGCTGATGGGTTCTCGTGGTTATTTCCTCATTGCTTTCTCCTTGCATTAACTCTTCATTCTTCCGTGCAACAGACATTTGTGGAAGTTCTTTTTATGTGGCTCTTACATTTCTTCTAGTTCTATAATTTTACTGTATTTCCCTATAGTAGGTAAGCTCACTATTTAAATTTGTGTTTAGTTTGTATTTAAATTGACTAATTTACATGAAGACATTTTCAATCTGGACAGCTCCTCAGTTTTGTGAGATGCCGTGTCTCGTCCAAGTGTAGTTTCTCACCCATTGTACTTAGGCAGTGAAGGAATTTTTACCATGAACTTTTAAAAAATGTTAATAGTTGAAAGAAAGGTATATAACTCTTCAGAACAACTCTAGGCTTTGACTGTTAGGTAGCACACTAAATGCATGTTTTTAGTGAGATAGCATGAGGCACTGTTGAAGATTTGGCTCTCATTGCACCAGTCACGCTAGTGTACAGTCAGCATCAGTGGGTAATGCTGTTCTAGACAGCTGACAGCATTTCCTTATCTGAGAAAGCTCTGTTGGACAATACTGTTCTAAAACATTCTGGAATATTCCTGGAGCTTTAGAAGAATAACAAGAAGCAGTAAATATAAATGATAAAAATAAAATTTAGCTGAGTTGGCAGAGGCATTTAGTAAATTATTACGTTGATTTTTTTTTAATTTTATGGTTTTTATTTTCTTAATTAAATAGAATAGGGAATCCCTTTAATTTGGTTCAGTGGTTAAGAGAGTACATTGCTTTTGTGAAGGATCCCATGTCTAACCACTCAAAATATCCTGTAACTCCAGCACTAGGGGACTCTGTGCTGTTTTCTGGTCTCTGTGAGCACTGCATTATGTGCACATACCCCCCAGTTAAAAACAATTATCTGTCTGTCTGTCTATCGATCTAGATAGATAGACAGATAGGAGAATGATATATATACACATATATATTTAAAGATTTATTTACTTATTGTATATGAGTACACTGTAGCTGTCTTCAGACACAACAGAGGAGGCATTGGGTTCTATTAAAGATGGTAGTGAGCCACCATGTGGTTTCTGGGAACTGAACTCAGAACCTCTGGAAGAGCAGTCAGTGCTCTCAACCGCTGAGCCGTCTCTCCAGCCCCTGAGAATGATATTTTTTAAAGCACAGGGAAAATAAAGGAGTAATCATTTGAACCAAGATACACAATGTTTAGTAAATATAACATATTTATAACCTTCAGCTATTAGGTGATTTGCTGGCATACAGTTGAGATTTGAAAGAAAAATTGACTTAGGTTTTTTAATTTTGGTTATTTGTAGGAATTGCCTTGCAATAAAATCCGTGGGAATCAGGTTTCAGTGGAATGCGATGCGGCGTGCAAGGAGATGAAGCGGAAAGCGTCTGAGGTGCTGTCTCTTTGGAGTTCTCATGATGTGCTAAGGGCCTTCTCTGTTCGTGCCAAGTGTATATGCTCATTAAACCACGTGTGCTGACATTACAGCAGCCTCCTGAATAGGCTCATTTGAGCTCCAAGGTGGTTTTACTGCTTGCCGTGTGTCAAGGTTTTGTTTTTTGTTTGTTTTTTTTTTTTTTTTAAACACCAGTTAGTGTATTTGCCCTGGCCTTAGCCAATTGTTTTCAGGGTACAGTAGCCTCTAGAAAATCTGGCTAAAATACACAGACCTGAGATCTGGGGGTGCTTTGCAGTTTGAGATGTCTCCAGTGTTGACTCTGCCTACTGCACCGACCAGTCCACAAATCATTGGTTTTATTGATTCAAAATCTGGCCTTCCAAACACTCCTTTGGAGGAAGTGATCAGCTTCTACTCTAGGAAAATGTTGTGTCACTAATTGATTTTGGATTCTTAATATATTGTAGCTTAAGAGGAAAAGTGAGAATGTTTTAGTCACAGATTCCTAATGGCTTGACTTGTGATATAAATCTCATATAGCTGATAAAAGGAAATGTTTAAATTATAACAGAAATAGCACAGATATAAATTATAGTAACCTCCCTGAATCTATTGGTGGAATCTTGTTAAGACTTCCCAGTATAACATTCGCATTGCGTCATAGGCTTTCCAGTGTCAGATTACCAAAATTGCTATGGACTAGTAGAGCCTGGGTGGGAAGATGCCCAAAATGTACAGAATTTGATATCTAATTGTTAATCTACTTTGAATGTAAATAGATTAAAGAAGCGGAAGCCAACGCTGCTCTGGAAGAAGAAAAGCGAAGGCAGCAGGTATGTCAGAGATGAGCAGATCCGCCTCTCCCACAGGTGTCCAGCCTGCAGCACGGGGTCACCGGGTGCAGCACAGTGTTGAGTTTGCTCTGTGTACAAGATTCTCCTGAGCTACTCTGACTTCTTCTGTTGACAGATGCCACATTTTATTAAGTTAAATCCACTCTAGATGGGCTTAAAGTGTAGCTTTAGTACAGGAAATGGGTATATTGATGAAATGTACAATCCAGCTATTTTGTGTAGCTAGTATATGGTTACTTTAGTTAATGGTCTTCGTTCTCTAGTCAGATACTGTGCACTGAGGTGCATTATTATATTATGGTTGCATAGGAACTTAGTGCTTACCAAAGGATAGAGATGGCTTTGACAAGGCCTGACACTCCAGGTTATCCTCTTTTTCAGTCGGTTTTTAATTCTTGCTAAAGTAATCATTTTCATTAAAGCATGAAGCATTTTCCCCTTAAAGAATTTTCCTGTATCTTATAAAGGGGCGTATGTGGAAGAGGTGGGTCGTGTTGGATAAAGAAAAGATTCTAGTTGAGGGCAGCTTCTTTTCTGTACTCATTTGGATTCCTGTGCTATAAGCCACTAGTTCTTTTCCTGCGTTATAAAAGGCTAAAGGTGTGTGCAGGGCGTCTTTGTTTGAAGAAGGTGCTCTCGGGTACAGAACAGTGTGAAGGTGAAAGCGGTATGAAAGCACGGCTTTATTGTGCTCAGAGCTGTTTGTCTACCTAACTAAACTCTATCTAGCATGAGTTGAGTATGGTCAGTAATGGATGAGAAGCTTTTTGTTGTTGTTTAAATCAAATTAATATATTTTTATACTCTTACTATCACATTGTTTGATTTCTGTTTAAGTAGAGTTGCAGGTCAGTGTACCCTTTGAATGTAATGCAGATGAAACTGTTTTGTTTTAGGCTGAGCTGGAGGCTTTTGAGAACAGACTGAAGGGCCGGCGGAAGAAGAACAGGAAACGCGATGAAGTGGCCGTGCAGCTCTCGCCTTGGCAGAAGTACAAGTCCTACCTCTTTCCGGTGTGTGGAGTTGTGGTGGCGGTGCTTGTGTGGTACATCTGCCATCATGCGGATTAATGATCCTTTAGATCTCACTTACCTCAGACTGGAGTTATATAAACGTTGACTCTAGGACGTTAGAACGTGCGCTGTAGCATATGATACACATTCACATTCCTCTCTGTGTCCTTGTCTGGCTGTAGGTAGGACAGGATGTTTTAGTGTTCTCTGAACCAGCAGTTCCCGGGCCTGTGAGATACTGTACAGTCATCATGGCTGCAGGTAGAAACAGGTCAGGAAGCTTCGTCAGGAGCACTGTGCCCCTGTGTATTAAGTTAGTCTTTGTCCTCAGATGTGTCCACGTCCAACACTTCATCCTGTGAATTCAGATAGAACTGAGCCATATGTGCAGCCACAGGGATATTTCTCTGGTCACTTACTGGGTACTTTTCTTGATCATGTAACTTTCTACTTTTTTAAAGAAATGATTCTGTAACAGAATCTTAAATTCTAACAGGAAGTTTTATAGTTAGATTTCAGATTATCAGAGAGGAATTTTTATTGGTAATTGAAGCAAATTTTACACTGCGTATTCCTCGGATATATAAACAAGTGCCAGACGAGGTTCCTTTTAGGACGTTGTTGGGTTGGGTTTTTTTTTTTTTTTTTTTTTTTTTGGTGTAAGAAGCTTTAATTGATGTTGGCATGTTTTGTAAAACTTGTGTGTATCTTTTTATGATCATAATAAAGGAAAACTAATATTTATGAGCAATATGTGCAGAGCACAGGGCTGGTGGGTGTAATGTACTTGATTCCATTTTTTTTTTTACTGTAATTTTTGATATAGCTGAGAATAATCCATTTTGTGAAATCAAACTGATAGAGAAATAATAAGCCAAATTGCATAGATTTGTAAGTCATTTAAAGTAGTTTTGCTATTTAATTTTATGATTGTTTTCATTAAAAGTTTTCATACCAAATTTGTAATGAGGAATATTTATTATTATTTAAAACATCCAGGAGCTCCTGATTTCCGGTTAGACACTAGTATTGATGGGCAGAACTCCAGGAATGTTGTAGAACACAGAACCGTTACGAGTGGTAGATGCACATCTCAACACCACTTCAGGTCAGCGGAGGAGCAAGCAAAGAGCAGACTCACAGGAAGTGAGTGTGCTTTCTTTCATGTGATAAGTGCTATTGAAACAGGTGAGAAGAGGGGCTGGAGAGACAGCTCAAAGGTCAGAGAAGGGCTGCCCTTCGGAGGATCAGATTTGATCCCTGGCATGCATGTGGCCACTCATGGCTGCATTCTCTAGCCCCCATCCCCAGCATCAGGATGCATAAAACTGGGGTACAGACAAAACACACGCACACATAAACAAAAATAAACTTTTATTAAACAACAGCGGTAGTATAAAGAGTGATAGAAAGGTGCAAGTGCCTTAGTTCATTTAGGAGAGAGAGTCCCTCAGAGAGAGGGATGGATGTTTGAGTTGTGACCAAGGACCCCCGAAAGAAGACTGAGGGGAAACTTGATGAAAAGAGAAAGCAGTAAGTACAAAGCCATTAAATTTGGGACTTTGTTAATGTGTTTGGCATAGCTGAAGGTCAAAAAGAAGGGCTATGAAATGAGAATTTAAGTTAAATTTAATTCGAGAAGGGGCAAACTCTAGGCCAGTTCTGCTGAGTGAGAGACTAAGCTAAGGATTTGGGTTTTATTCTAGTTGGAGAGGACAGCACTGAACAGTTTTAAGCAAGAAAGAGACCTTTGTTTTGGTTTTTGCAGTTGCTGGCTGCGTGGAGAACCACTACAGGGGTGGTTCAGGTTGGGGCTTGGGGGGACAGAGGAGACAGCAAGCAGTTCAGGCTGCAAGCACTGGGGACTGGTTCAGTTACGTGGGACTCTAGCGACTGGCATGAAGATGCTGCAGAAGTTTGAAAAGAATGGAGGAATGCCGGGAGGAACTGAGCACCTTCTCCAAGGTCAAGTGAGGTTGCCTTTTGTCTAACTCAGGAAGTAGAATGCTGTCCTTTTGATTCTGGTGTTAGACAACAAAATGAGGACTGAGAAAGTCAACCAGTAGTCACCAGGAGTCACAGGGAAACCATTCGTCTTACTTTCCTGCCTTTACCTTGTGACTTACCGTAAGGTTTGTGTTTAAACTTGTGGAACATTTATAGCAGAAGTTTTGAGATTTGGTTCAGTTCAGACATGCCCGTCTCCAACACTAGTGTTTGCATTTCCGCTGCTGCCTCCCCTCTTCTCATGGAATGCAGCTTGATCTCAGGCGGGAGTCCTCCATGCTGAAACTGGTGAAGGAGCTTTATTGGAGCACAGCATCGACTGTTAACTTTTATAAAGAAGTTTAATTCTTAAGTTTCATGACTATTAACATTAAGGATTTTAAACACAGGTAAGTGTTCTCTGGAAGTGTATAGACTTTTAATATCAATTGTCCGAGCTTTCTTTTGTTTCCTTTCAAGAAGTACGTCTCGGTTAGCTTCTCCTCTCACTTCTGATGTTCTTTATTGATACTCACAGAATCCTTTGTTTTTTTCTGAGCCCCAGGTACAGTGGTTGGACTCTCCGCCTGCCCCGGCTGTGTGCATGGTCTGTTGTGGCTTCTTCCACTAAGGAGACAACAAAGGAGTGATGAGCCAGCTTAAGACACAGTAGGAAAGACGCCCCCCACTTAAGAGAGAAGCTCAGTGCTGATGGCGACTTGCTCATCTTCAGGCCTTCTATAGTCACAATTATTAAAAAACTAAAATACTCCAGTGTCCAGGGCACGGTGGTAAATGAGAATTATATCATTACCCAGGAGGCTGAGAAAGGAGGGTTGTGAGGTGTAGACCAGAGATGCAGTGGTGCTAGATAAGGGTAGTAAGGTGACTTTGCTATTAGTCTTCCTGTTCTGGGAATGGAAGGTCAGGCAGATAGACAAGCTCTGGAGCCCAGGTTAACACAAGAGCTCTCTTCTGTCCTGTGGACTCGCCTACTCCTGAGTAGCAGTTTTGGCTTCACCTAACCCTGGGTTCTGGGTCCTTGTCACTAACAAGTTTTGTAGACTGACAAGCAGAGCAGTGGCAACTGCCTCTTGGAAGAGAGAGTTGGGAGGAACTCGGAAGCCCCTGTGCTCTCCAGACATCTTTAGAAGACCCCAAATGAACAGCTATCCATCTTGAAAACCATTTTTACACATTTAGAATCATGGTTTTTGTCAAATGGCTGGCATAGAACGCTGTAAGAACTTTGATATGACCATCATCCTACCTTTAAGACGTCTCCAGTAAACCTCAGAATAACAAAACAGGCTCTGGAAGTTTCTTTTTCCTTTCATTGAAGACATTTTTTCTCACATAATATATTCTGATTATTGTTTACCCTTCCTCTGCTCCTCCCAGTTCCTCCTCACCTCCCCTGTGACCTGGATTTTTCTCCTTTCTGTCTCTCATTACAAAAGAATCAGGCTTCTAAGGAATATTGAAAACTAACATCAGGGTAGGACAAAACAAGGAAAAGAGCAGAAGAAGAGGGACAAGAAACAAATGCGGAGACCCACTCATCCACACACTCAGGAATCACTTAAAACACTAAGCCGTAGGCCCTAATATATATGCAAAGGACCTGCTGGGTAGAAGGGGGAGGGTTCCGAATATGACATTGTGAGAAAAGGAACTTCTAAAGATGTTGAATTCGTTTTCTGTTGACCATCTACTACTGGGTAGGTATGCAGTAGTTTGTTTCCTTAGTGAGACTCCCTTGGAAAACCTGATTTTTATTTGCAAGGGATTATCAGTTGTATAATGCTTTTGCATGCTGCCTACTGAGTTTATATACTCACTGAGACCAGGGATTTAGAGGCCCTTGTTTCCTTGGTGTCCTCCATCCCCTCTGACCTCCTTCTCTGCAGGGTTCCCAAGTCCTGAGGGAAGGGATTGCCTTGAGGCATTCTATTTAGGGCTGAGTGTTCCAAGCCTCTCCCTCTGGCTGTGGTCTCTGTATTTGTTCTCATCTACTGCAGGAGAAAGCTACCCTGATGGCTGGGGCAAACACTGGACTGTGAGAACAACACAATATTATTAGGAGTAATTTTATTGCTACTTTTTTCCCCCTTTTTATTAGAACTGTGGCGTTTGGGTATTTGGTTTTAACCTAGGTCATCAGGCAATCTAGTCTCTGGTTCTTGGTTTCCCAAGCAGTGTCAGGTCTGGGTTCCATCCTGTGGGGAGGGTCTTTACTCAGATCAGATCCTGGTTGGTTACTCCCCTAAACTGTGCCACCATTGCCTAAGCCTATCTTCCAGGCAGGACACTATTGTAGATCAAAGGGTTTGTAGCTGGTCTTGGTATTTATGTTTATCTTTTTCATATCATGCAGAGTATCTGCCTGTACCTAAGACTCTACAACATATGGATGAGGGCTCTGTGTAGGCACAAGCTTGACTTTCCCATCTTCAGTGAGTGGTGTGCTGTGTTGTCTTCAGCAATAGAACCTTACTGTCAGTTTGAGGAGGGCAACCTATATTCTTGGCAACAGCCAGGGTTGTTTGGGTGTTTCTGTGGGACCCCTTTGGCCACAGACCCAATTAGATGTAAACCAGTCCCAGTACTGAAAGCCTTATTTGGTGACAAGAGATGGCCAGTTGGATCTCTGTCTCCAGCATTATTTGGAGATTGCATTTAAATCACCTTCATTTACTTATGTTGTAGAAAACTACTGTTAGGTTTCCATACTACCTCTTAAGTTGCCCTTAATTTTAGCTGTCTCTCCCCAGATTCCCTCCCCTATCACCTTGCTCTTCCCTTCCCCACTTGATCCTCTCATTCTAGTCCCCACCTCCATCCAACCATAACTATTTTCTTTCTCTTTGTCAGGGAGATTTGTTCCCCCTAGTTCCTCCATACCTAACCTCCATGGTTCTTGTTCCCTGACTTCAAAATATCTCTCATTCAACTATCCAGAGTGTGCCTTTCTGAACTTTAAATTATTCAAGATTTTATACATCAAAGCCACTAACAAAAACATTTAAACCTAACTATACTAACAATCTATATTTCTAAATTCTTCCTAAGGATGCTCCAGTAGTAATACTTGGAAAAGATCAATCACTGTTATTCTAAGTGCCAGGGACACTGCCCAGCAGAGTTTTCATACAGCTCACAGATTATGAGGGATGAGGTGACCGAGAGGGCAACAAGCAGAGCCAAACTCAATAGCAGCATAAAGTGCACAGGACTCTGAGAGGCACATCCAAAGTGGCTGTACTAACCATTGGGCCATCTTCCATGAGCTCCGAAGGTGTTTGCTGGTCTCACAAAGTCCCTGAAAAATACTCCATTATGGAAATATACCATATTTTCTTTATCCATTCATTTGTTGAGGGACATCTAGGTTTATCGATGTCACTTTTATATCCTCAGTTGGAGGGGCACCCAAGCTGTGCAAATATCTGTTCTAACTGTCCCTAGGCCTAGGCTTGGAAGCTTCTAGCCTCTGTAAAATTTAATCCAAGATGACTGAATCAATCTGGCTTCACTCAGCTTCTGTCCGAATTGCTCTGCTTGGCCTCATACTAACTTTGGTAATATATTCTAATCTTATGGCTCCTCATTCTCTGGCTTGTTTTATCTTCGTTTATATCTAGCTTATTCTCTCTGCAACCTGTCTCTGTAGAACTGTCCTGGCAAAACACACACACACACTCACACACACACACTCATGCACACATGGGCGCACACACCCCTTTCTCTTGCCTCTCTTTCCTGTGCTGTTCTCATGAGTTGGGTGTATTTTATATCTGACTCATTCTGTAAAATCTTTTTCTGGTTTGTCACTTTGTCATCCCCTCAATCAGATGTCACTTTCAAATATGGCTGCTTCCTTCCACAAATGAACTTTACTTTTACTGTTAGGAATTAAAGGTATATACTAGGGACTTGTCTGTATTTTAGCTAGATCTTGCTATAATCCAGGGTGTGTCTGCTTTCTGCTGGATCATATAGACCTAGGTCTTTGAATATGATCTCTTGCCAGAGCAGCCATGTTGCTGGATAAAAATCCCTCCACGTAGTTGAATATTCTTGCTGGCTACTAGGAATAAAATGATGAATGTAGTTGAACAAGTGTGTCTGTAATGGACACTGAGTACATACCCGTGTCACTTCACTTTATGCTTACTAGTCACCATCCCTGGGGAGGGTAGGGCGGATGCTAGCCAGAGATGAGTACATTTGAGCAATAAGATTGCATCAGAAGCTCCCGAGGAGGATAAAGTAAGTGCGTGTGCTAAAAATAAAATTCCTCTGAGATTCCCTTGTGGGCCAGTTCTTAGTGTCTGTGTCCCAAGTGAGTTCCATAGCATATTAGAGGATGGTGGCTCAGAAACATTAGGTCTGCATACAGCATTACATATCAGCACTAAGGACTTCCCCTTTTAATTGTTTTTTGAGATGGTCTTACTATGCAGCCCTCACTGGTCTGCTGCTCTTTGTAGTCCGGGCTGACCTCAGACTCACAGAGATCCGTCTCCCTCTGCCTTCGAGTACTGGGATTAAGGGCATGTGTCTCCACTCCTAGCATCTTTCCCTCTTAAGAGAAGCTCATCCTCCTCTGTACTAAAGTTCTAGTTTGCCTGAGTTTTTGTCCTATTTAATTTTGTTTCACAGTTTTGTATCTTTGCATCATCTGACAATGTACTCTGATGATTTAATGCCCTTCCCACATTATTTGCAGATATTTTCAATAGCCGAAATGTGTGTGTTCATTTCATTGTTCATTTAGTTGTTCTACTGGAATGAAGTTCTCTGAAGGCATGAGCTCTGGCAGCTAGCCAGCCCCAAATGAACGAAACAGATCACCAAATAGATAAACAGAGGACACTTGTCCACTGTCAGGCTGAGATGCCAACAACTTTGCTAAGACTCCCCGCCCCCCAGTTGCCTTCATTTGTAGTATTAAGTGCTAATTTGGCCATAGTTATGTCATGGCCAAACATTACTCTGTAAAAATCACCTTCTCTAGAGGCATACTTCTTTAATTTCCCATAAGTTTCTCTCTCTCTTTTTTAAAAAAGGCTGTCTCTTAAAAAAAAAAAAACCAACAACAACTATCAGAATCATTTGTTTTAACATTTTGAGATAACGCAGTATATAAGTCTTATCTGTAGTCAACATACCTCAAAATGGCACACTGGAACTTTGCACATTCCTTTTGCTGGGAGGTCCTTACTTTTTTTTTTTCTGTAATAAACATGAGGTTTATTGATAGGAACCAGTGCATTGGGGTCAAGACTCATATCCCACGCAGGGGCAGTGGAGTTCGACGAGAGGCTGGGAGAAAGGGTATTTAAAGGAAGAAGCCACAACCCAAGGGGGCAGGGATGGCGTCCTTGGAAAATCACAAGGAGAAGCTTCTTGTCTCAAGATTGCTTAACTTTTCCTGGAAGAAGCTTTCTGTTATCTTTACTAGGTCTGGAATCGCATATCTAACGTCCTTCTATCTAGTTCCTGGGAGAGCAGGCTCAAGAAATGTGACCTTTTACTTATAGGTAGAGGGCAGGGTCTGGAATTTGAGGTATTTAGGGCTTTTTTAAACTTCTGACTTCTTAGCTGCACTTTTTATTCTTTCATTCCCCACTTCTTCTAGTGGCTAGTTCTAATCATAGAACTAAATTTAAGTATCTTTATAATATTGGCTTTCTTGTCCTCCTAAAGCATGATACTGTTGGCATAACATCAAAATCTGAACAGTACTCACTCTTTCTCTAATGAAGGTAACTAGTTACTTTAATACACATGGACCTATAATGAGAAGCAGAAGCAAAACTAAGAAGGGTCCCATAAGGGAAGATATCAGAGTAGTCATCCAAGGAGATCTACTAAACCAGCTCTCGAACCATCCCTGATGCGCTTCTCTGTCTCTCTGGCTTTTGTCTAACCTTTCTCTAAGTTTATTCATGGAGTCTTTAATTACTCCTGAATGGTCTACATAGAAGCAACATTCTTCTTTCAGTGTAGCACACAGACTCCTTCTTTAAGGAATATCAGGTCTAATCTTCTCCTATTCTGAAGGACTACCTCTGAGAGGGAGGTTAGGTATTCTTGGAGATCAACTAAAAAGTCTTTTTTACTCTTTTTATATCTGAGTCAATGGCAGCTCTGAATTCTCTATGAGCCTTGCATTGCAGGGCAACAACAGATGTCCTTGTAGCTGACCTTGCAGTACCTCAACTCTTTAGTATCAGGATTCCAATCTGGACACTATCTGAACCTACACACAAAGGTCATGACTGTCTTTTAGAACTTCTAAACTTATACAGGTTGTGATCCCTGAGGCACAGTCCCAAGAAGTGTTAGGAGTACTAACATATGCAATGTTACATCATTTGCAATAGAAATCAAGTCTATCCCCATGGAACCCAGGGCAAACATGAAATTCTTGTTTCTAAAGTACACTCCTCAAGTGAGCATTATAGCAACCCCCAGTCACATCTCTAATGTATCCACTTATCTGATGTGCAAGTCTAGGGAGCTTTTTGAAGATCTGAGTGTCCCTCTAGGTCCCAGCTCTCAGCCCCAACAGCTAGTACACGGCTGGTGAGGGCTGAGACTTGACGGCTGTCAGGGTGGTCAGCAGCACCAGGTACGGTCCTTTCCAGCAAGGCTCGAGTGTCTGGGCTCGGTGCCATCGTATGTAGCTGAGTCTCTGACCTGGAACTGATGAGATGTCTCAGAGGTCCCCGAGGCATAGGCTGCTGCCAGCTGTGAGCAGATTCCTTTCTGTATCACCTGTAGGTCTTTTAGTCTGGCACATAAATCATTATTACTATGACATGTTGGTTCAGTAACATCATCTAATACAGTCAGAGGAGCTGAGGTCCCATATAAGATCTCAAAGGGGATAAGGCCGAATCTGGAAGGGGTATTTCTTGCTCTGAAGAGAGCAAGAGGGAAGGAGTGCCACCCAGTCTGTGCCAGTCTCCATGGTTAATTTGGTCAGGGTCTCTTTTAGAGTTTTATTTATTTACTCTACCTGTCCTGAACTTTGAGGTCTGTAAATACAATGTAATTTCCAATCGACCTCTAAATACTTGGCCACACCCTGGCTTACCTTGGCAATGAAAGTAGGGCCGTTGTCTGACCTGATCACCTTGGGCACTCCAGACCTGGGAAAGATTTCTTCCAGTATCTTCTTGATGACTACCGAGGCTGTCTCTTGCTTGGTGAGGAAAGTTTCTATTTATTCCTGAAAAGGTATCTACAAGCACTAGGAGATACTTGTGATCATATTTTCCTGGTTTTATCTCAGTGAAGTTCACTTTGATTTCCCACTAAACTCTCTATGTCTCTTTGCCCTATTTGCTTGCTAAGCATTCACTTACTGACATACCTTATACTTTTTTTTTACTGCCTCTCTGGCTAAAATCTTAAAGTCTATTACATATACCTTAACTATTTGGACAAGCTTCTTATCTCCTAAATAGTCCATTTGTGTATTTGGCAAAGTGAGTCTTTTGTTTGTTCTCTGAGGAATATAGTTTTCCCTCAAGTGTGCCATTGTCTTTTTTTTCCTTTAAGAAATTTGGGCCTTTTCTTCTGTTGTACATTCTAAGTGAGGCCATCCCTTAGTCTGCTCCCAGTTCCCAGTGGCTGTCTCTTGCAGGCCTGTAACCAGAATAGGTTCCTGCATAGCCATTTCTCGAGCCACTTGATCTGCTTTGTTACTGCCCCATGCCACTGAATCTCTTCCCTCCTGATGTTCTGGGCAATGAATAGTACTCACAGTTGCTGGCTTCACCAGGGCATCCAAGAGATGGCAAAGGCATCTGCGGTGCTGACGTGCTGGGGGGTAGAGGTTCAGCCACCCCAGATGACATTGTGTTGTCCACCATGGCAGCACCCACTTATCTCTGACCTTCATGAAGAGAACTGTTCCCGTCTGTGGACAAGGTAGCTTCAGCTTTCAGCAGGGGTCAATCAGCCAGTCGCAGAGGTCTTCCCTCCACCCATGGGCTTCTGCCAGTGCTTGACACTCGTGTTGTGGTGGCTCTAGGTCAGGACTGGGCAGCAAGGTGACCAGATTGCTCCCAACCAGTGGAGAATCTAGTCCATGTCAGCTGACCAGTGGTCCCATCCTCTGGGACATTTCATTCAAAGGCAAAACATCAGCCACTCTACCACAGTCCTGGATTGGGTGATAATTGTTAGTGCCCGGCTGGCAGGAGCGATGTGTTCCAGGCAGAATGGCACTAAGCCACACATCTCCCAGCATCAGGTACTGGTGCACTGAGACAAGTCTTAAGCTCCACATACACAATCTGCAGATATGCATGCCCATGGCCTCACCCAGCCATTTCAGCCCACATAAGCCATTTTGGAGAGCAAATTTCTCATGAGCAAGGGATAGGGGCAGTCAGGGATTACCATGAACTAGTGGGTAACCTGGCCCACGCCAAGGTCCACTGTTCTTCGGGCAGTTCATAAGTGTTGTTTGTTGCCAGTAGCCCCCTGTACCCAAGGTCTTTGGATACTGGCCCACTGGGGCATAGGAGCACAGAGCGTTGGGTCCCTGTATCCACAAAACAACTGGGCGGGCTTCCCTTCTATCTCTGTGCATATCCAGCACTCTAGGACCGAGAGGCTCTCCAGTGGCCCCTCTTGTTCTTTCTGGGGCAGTCCCTGACCCAGTGTCCTTTTTCTTTGCATTAGGCACACTGATCTTTAGCCAGGAATTCTCTTTTGTTGCCAAGTACTGTCTTCCTAGGTTCCCTAACTACTGTGGCCAGTATATGTTCCTCTCTTGTCTTTTATCTCTCTTTAGCTCTCTAGCTTCCTCTTCTTTTTGTCTCTTTTCTTCCCTAGCTTTCTGCTCTTTTTGTCTTCTTTCTTTTTTCAGTCTCTCTGTCTGCATCTTCTTCTACAGCTATTAGGTGCTATCCACTTTTGTGCACAGACCCTGAACCACACATCAACCTTATTTTCTCTGCAACTTACAATAACTCTCTCAGCGACTTAGCTTAACCCTTCAAGTTTCTGCAACTTTTTCTTCATATCTTTTCCTTACTTTAGCCAAATTGGTGGGGCATTTTTTCAGCCCCTCAGAGACCCACCATTGGAGTCTGATGGTAGACCTGGCGCTCCCTTACCTTCAGGCATATTGAAGTCAACAGGCAGAAGTGAGGGCCTTCCATCTGTGTCTGGAACATTTTTTCTGGCCTCTAGTAGGATTCTGTATTTCCTGTAACAGCTACTAACAAGCATCTCAAGTGGGATGGCGAGAAAACAAGAGTCCAGAAAATAGAGGTCCGCCGAACAGGACAAATAGCATTCAGTCACACAGAAAGAAATTCAAAAGGTTAACGGACAAAAAATAGAAGTGCGCACAAAAAACAAAAAACAAGCGGCTGTCACGAGATCAGCACAAAACTGAACTGATTTAGAAGGGAGCTTCCATGAGCTCACCAACGACAGATGAAGGAGAGCAGACTCCACATCACTCTTCCTTCCCAAGGGGACACCAAAGACAGATGAAGGACAGCAGATCAAAAATAATGGTTCAGTCAAATGTGCCTTCTGGAGGCCAGCCAATATCAAACACTGGCCACTCCAAGGAGCAAAAAGTCTGCCACGGTACAAATTGTGTGCTCTAGCAGTCCAGTGGTCTAAAGTCAAACTCAGGAGTCCCATCGTCAAAGTCACAAGTAACACAAAACAAAGACCTAAAACACATAGACAAAGACCACTCTACCAAACTCAGAGGAGTCCCATCATCAAAGTCACAAGTAACACAAAACAAAAACCTAAAACACACAGACAAAGACCACTCTAGAAATACAGACAGCTGGGAGGACGGTGGGTCTTTTCTCCAATCCAGGAGAATCACCGAATCCTTATCGGCACCCAGATGGGAATCTCCCAGGCATCCCTGGGGTTCGCCCAGACCTCCTGGGACGTCTCCCAAGGCAGCACAATCGGTGAGCCCCTGGCACGTCTACCACTCACACTTGCATCTCTCCTGAGACACGAGCCTCCCTTCTCAGCCCGAGACTGGAGCGACTGCAAAACCAGAACTCCAGAACCCACCAGCAAATACAGACCCAGAGTAGCAAATACAGACCCAGAGTTTAGCCGGCACAAAACACAAGCACACAGACGAAGACACAGATGCTATCTCACCTCCAAGTGGGTCTTCGGAGACGAGGGTGGTCGCTGATCCTGGACGAGCCCCCAAATAAAAGATCCCCGGAGCGGGGAGACTCTCACTCAAGTCTCAGGATGATGCGACCTCCCAAGAACTCATGTGAGACCGTCCTTGTTGTAATAAACATGAGGTTTATTGATAGGAACCAGTGCACTGGGGTCGAGACTCATATCCCACGCAGGGGCAGTGGAGTTCAACCGAGATCCTTACTTTTAAGGAAGGTTCCTATTTATTCATATGACTCAGTTGAAGAAGATGAAGGCACAGAAAATTATTTCTATGACTAACACACAAATGAGTATTTTTGTCAGTAATCACCATAAATTTCTTTAATGTTTGTTTTTTTCTTTTAAATTATATGACTAGTTTGATATATGCCTGAAATGCTAGACAATAAAACTTTCAGAATGGTACCAGAAATACTAATTTTTTATTTATTTATTTTTTTGCAAAACAAGAGTATTTTAAGACGCTGGACAGTGATTAATCATTTGTTAACTGAGGGGCTGGGAGTCCAGTTGTAGAGCACTTCCCTTGCAAAGCTCACAACCACAGCTCTAATAATGTAAGTTTAAGTCCGTGACATGATTTTCTAAGGGAATAATGCCACAGTGATCAGTAAAAAAATCACTGTGAGCACGCTGCATAATTAACTTGAAAATAAGACATGTTTGATTTCTTACAGTATTAAATTACAAAGTCTAAACATAGACGCTCACCCTCATTTCTCATACTGTGCTCCCAAGCAGCAAAAAGTACCTCAGCTACTGCTCCTGATACTCATGGCGGCTGGAGCTATTAGGAGGGAGTATTTAGAGCAGTTACCTCATCAGTACAGTAGCCGCCTCTGGAACCTAGCATAGTGGAGCAAGGAACAGGGTAAGAATCTACTTAGCTATTTCTGTTTCATAGCTCCCACAGCTCCACCAGGGGGCAGAACTGGGAAAAGAAACTCATCTGCGACTTCAAGAACGGACACCCATTTGCAGACTGCTCAACTCTGGCCCTCAGGTGGAGTTGGCAGATGTGTCTCCTGGGCTCTGGATTCTCCGACAGGGGCCCTGTGAGTGGAGGTGTGTGCTAAGGCAGTGTCTCAGTAAGAACTCAGTCACAAAATGCCACCATCTCTGGGGACTGTCAGGTCACTGCCAAATAGATGACTGGTTACTCCAGCTGCCTCCCATCTCTGAGTTAAAAAGGATACGTGTGTGTGTGTGTGTGTGTGTGTGTGTGTGTGTGTGTGTGTGTGTGTGTGTAGTGCTTAGTGCAGAGTCTGCCATGCTGGAACACTGGGAGGTTGTGAATTATGAAACGCTTGTTAGAAACTGCATTCCTCACAGATGCTGGGATAACTTGAAATCAGTGTCCCACGTCTTTTTTTTTTTTTTTTTTTCTTTATTTCGGAGCTGGGGACCGAACCAAGGGTCTTGCACTTGCTAGGCAAGGGCTCTACCACTGAGCTAAATCCCCAACCCGTGCCCCACGTCTTTAACTACACGTAGATGGCATTTCCCACACTGCATGTCTTTTCTGAGGCAAAGCACCCATTACCACTTCCTTCCAGTTGTACAAATGTGCCTTTTTGTCCACGCTTGTACTCAAGGGGCAGGTCCTATTGTCTACTATATGTGGCCTTCTCTAATGGAGATGGGCTACGGTATAACCTTGAACAGTTTTTGAAATTTTGAATAAAAATACACTTAAAAGTCATGTCTAAGAAAATTTAAATCTTTGTTATCCTTTTAAAATTTTTTTCTTTTTTCGATAAATATTTAAGAATTGCCTTGGCCTTCAATGCAACCTTTGCTTTGGAATGTCGACACTGTTCTCTCTCTTTGCTGCCACAGGAATGGGGCTGGGTCTGTCTGACAGGCACAAATTTGCCAGTCCCTGATTTCAGCCTGTGGATGTTCTTGTCCGGCAATGCCAGGCTGGAGTTCTGGCCCATAGGGCTTGAGCAGCCAAGCTGGCTCGCAAATGCAGTTTTCCCCCTAAACCTGTAGCAGAAGACAGATTTACAATTTGTGTAACGCAGATAATGTCTGCCTTCAAAACCTTACGTCTCTTCCAACACAACAAACAACATTGGATTGCCAGTGCCCGGAGGCAGTCATTTTGATACTTGCCTGGTTAGATTCCTGTTTGGGGGGATAGAGCATTCTAGGATGTTATAATGACAGTTCGGAGGAGAGCAGCCCTTTACACGGCTCAACTAAGTTCTGGCCTTTGCTGCTCCTGTCCCATAGTTTAAGGGTTTGTTTGTTTCCTGGTGTGGGGGATGGGGGCAGGAGACTCTTGGCTCTGCATCTGCCATAGAAAATGAACTTTTTTGAAGGCAGGGCTGGGTATGGAGGAGCTGTCTCATTAAGGGTTATGGGTAGGACCCAGAGACGTGAGTGAAGGGAGGGAGTGGTCTGAGGGTGGGGTCTGCCCAGCAACAAAATATGGGGCTCCTGTCCCCTGACTACAACTTCACTCCGAGTGAGGAGAAAGACACCCGTAGTTGCCTCTCCTAGAGATCCATAGAGCAGAGAAGAGCGACCGAGATAAGAGTGGACAGAGGATAAAGATATGTTCACGAAACGGCCCCCCGCCCTTGCTCCGGAGGAGCACAGTCGCCGAGCCGACGCCCCAAAGAGGGTAAGATCCACCCTCCTCGCTCCTCCAGCACACAGGTCGCGTGGCCTGAGTCCTGGTGACTTCAGAGTCAATCTTTTTCTCCCCGTCCCTTCCTCCCTCCATCGGGTGCCACCTCCTGCCTGTCCGTAGGTCAGTCAGTGAGCACAGACTTCTCAGTGGCTCGCTCAGTGCCCTGCAGCTAGTCCCCAAGCGGACAGTCCTCCACTCCCGTGGCTTGGAGTCGGAGGCTCGGACAGTCATGGGCAGGGTTTCTTTCAACGTTCGGGTCAGCTCTGTGAGGAGAGCCCGCTGCTCTTGTCCTGGGCGATGCTACCTGTCCTGCAGAGTCCCTCCAACCACCGCCCTCCATGCACTGAACGGGTTTGGCCGCGCGGGGGTTCTGGGGGAGACTGCAGGTGGAACCGTCGGACTCGGCCCCTCGGGGACCCGTGGCTTCCTCTCCGGGTCCAAGTTCCAGGCTTCGGGCAGCTTGAAGGATTGCTTTGGAGCCCCGCCTGCTCCAGACGTAAGCCTGCATCCCTACTGCGCGCGGCCCTGCTACTGGCGCCGTGACTAGGTCCCATTTGTAGTAGTGTCCCCCGTTGGGGATCAGTCAGTGCCCCGGGATGGTGCTATGCATTGGTACCGCACAACTAAGAGGTCGGAACGCCCGGGTCCCCTGCACCGACTCCGCGCGCACCGAGCACAGTCCCTGGTTTGCAGCACAGGTTTTGAGCTGTTAGGATTTGGGACGCTTGCCCCAATCCCTGCAGTCCTGGGAAGGGTTAGCCTTGCTGCCACTGTCTGCAGAGAGAAGGAAGGGTACTGCAGAAGGTCCCCCTGACCTGAGCCCCAGGAAACCCAGTCTAGGTTGCAGCCACCCTTTTCTGCTGCGTCGTTAGGGTCTTGGAGTCCGCTGGTTACCGCCAGGATCCCTGTTGCGCAAAGCGGGAACCGGACCAGCCAGTGCGGGCAGGGAGAGAGCGTGCTTGGGAAGGCGTCCTGAGGTGCTGTCCTACCAGGTTCTGCTAGAACTCAGTGCGGGACTTCTGTGCCGGAGCTCTAGAGGCGGGAGAGTGATAGTGGGCGCGCTTTGCGCAGCTTCCCATTTTTGGGGACCGAGGTGGAGACTTAGTTTCCAGATTCCCAGGAAAGTAATCGTAGCAATCGCTTCCCACTGAAACTTCTCGGAACTTCGCGCTGCGAAGGCTTACAGAACAAGGCTCCGAGGGTCTCCAGGACCATGGCTTTATAGTCATTCCACTTTTTTTTTTTTTTTGAGCTGGGGACCGAACCCAGGGCTTTGCGCTTCCTAGGTAAGCGCTCTACCACTGAGCTAAATCCCCAGCCCCCACTTTTAAGATAGGAAGGAATCTACTGATGGACGCTTAAGTCCGCAGGAGAACAGCAGAGGGCCACCGCAAAGGGAGCCATGCTAGGACTTACTGCTGCTTGTTCAGGGGCGCATTTTGGTAGAGTTTTGAAGTTAGACGTGCTGTAAACATTAATTTTGGCAAATCTCCCGAACAAACAACAACTAGGCTTTTGGGAGTGTGTCAGTCACAATACCACCAACACTCCTCGTTTCCTGATACCCACTAGTCTTGTTTGAGAAGGCGCTCAAAATCAGTTTCTATAACCAAGGCTCTGGGGTGATATCCACGTAGGTGCTCATCGAGCAGTTAGGACCTGCAGACTCCTCCTGACCACAACAAGAGTTTTGATTGTATGAAGTATCTTTAGGGTAAGTAGAACTTGGAGTAACCTAATCCTCAGGAAGCTGTGAAGCTTTTGTAGGGGAGGAGGGTCTGTTCCAGAAAGTTCCATGTGGGATAGGGTTACAATAAAAATAAAAACCTAAGTTGTCCTTCCAGTGAGATAAGGAGACAGAAGAAATGAAGAAATGCTTTATTAATCTCTCCATGTAGATTTCCAAGAATGAGGTCTTTTGTTTGTTTGTTTGCTTTGAAGACACGGAATTGATTTTATAGCAGAGTGGACAGGAGGCCTTTGTATCTGCTATACTGAAAAGGCAAAGGACCGCTGTGGGGAGGTACTGCTAATTTCAGGATTGAACAGGGAGAGGTAGGGGCAGGGGCAAGAGGGGTGCTGTACACAAGGGCATTTAAGGCTCAGGGCCGTCTGGGTGAGGATCATCTCTGTTCAGGGTCTAGTGCTCCAGGGAAATCATCAAAGCATGGCCTCAGTCTCCATAGAGTGGTGACTGCCCCTGTGTAGGGGGTGAGTGTCACCCTGGGCTGGTCTCCCTGTAAAGCTCTCTGTTTCCGGAAGGTGTCAGCATAGCTACCAGGGATTTTGAGGTGCTACTCTGGGGAATATGGAACAGGGAGTCATACAAGCTCATGGAGGACAGTATCATTGTGTCTGTACCGAGCTGGCTTGTGCTTCAGGCTTGAAGGGGAATAAGAGACACCGGTTTATTTAGAGCTGAACCCCCCGCCCCCGACCATTTTGAGATAGACATTCTTTAAATAGTTGCATGTTGTGTGCAAAGCGGAAAGCAGACCCAAGGTCTAAGGCAAAAGAGAGGAAGTGAAGGTAAAAGGTAGGGTGGTTTTTTGTTTTCTGTGTTTTTTGTTTTGTCTGTTAGATATCCTCAGGCATCAGTGAATCAAGGCTTCCTGCATCTGAGCCTTTAAAGAAAACAGCCTCTGAAGCCTGCTCACATCTCTCCCTGACAAGGGCGGGGAACCACTGTCTGGGAGATAGGGAGATAGGAGGGCAGCGCCTCCAGAGAGGGGATAGTGTCGTACTCTGATTTCTCTAGCCCTCATTATGCAACTTCAACACGGAAATGATACTCTGTTACTTCTGTCTCTCTTCTTTACCCCAATGTCCTTCAACACAAAGATCTGTCTCTCCCAGTGCTGCCACAGGAGCTCCCTGGGGACTAGGAAGTGCTGTAACACCAACTGTTTGCTGAAAACATCCAAGACAGTCAGTCATTATTTATTTGTCCTGCCACCAACAAGTATACATCCCCGCCCCATTTGTACCTTCTATTTTACCCATGTAAATGGGAAGCCATAGTGCTTGGCTTAAGGAGGCTGACTAAAGTCTTAGGTCCCCACTGAGAGGTCAGGTAAACTCAGACGTGCTTAGCTTGTTCCTCTAAATACCTCTCTCTCTCTTCCCCTCCCCTCCCCTCCCACTCTCCTCCCCACCCCTCCCCCCTTCTTCCCCTCCCCTTATCTCCTCTTCCCTTTTCCTCCCCTCCACTCCCCTCCCTTTTCCCATTTCCCTCTCTGGTGCAAATAGAGAAACTATTGAATGAAAAGTGCCACAAGGAAGCATCTCTTATGAGGGAGAACATGGTTTTGGTGTCAGATCTCCAGCTCTAGTATTTTTTTAAATTATTCATCTGTTTTTATTTTATTCATCTGTTCCAAGTTTTAACAAATCTATTGTTATTGTGGATGTGTGCATGGTGATGTGAGGTCAAGCATGCCACAGCATGTGTGTGGAGGTCAGAGGACAGCTCCATGGAGCTTGTTTTCTCCTTCTGCCTTTATGTGGCTTCCAGGGGTTGAAGTCGGGTTGGCAGCGCTGTGCAGCAATTGCCTTTCTTTCTGAACCGTCTCACTGGCCCCTCCAGCTCTAGGTTTTAAAAGCAACCAGATTGTGGCCATGACAAGTCATCTTGCCAAGTTCTGTTCCTCCATCAGAAAGAGGAGTTGGTATTGCTTCCACCTTCAAGGACACCATGTGATGCAGGAAATTTTTTTTTCTTTTTCTGGAGCTGGGGACCGAACCCAGGGCCTTGCGCTCACTAGGCAAGTGCTCTACCACTGAGCTAAATCCCCAACCCCGCAGGAAATATTTATTACAAGTAACTATATGTAATAGATGGTGCATTCTACAAAGCCTCATTAAGTATTTAAGGAAACCTTCCTTTGGGGTCTTGATGCTCAAGAAAATCGTATATATTTAGTATATACAGCTAGACTTTGAAATAAGATTCTGTCCCTGAAGCCATTGCCACAATTAATTCCATGAATGTCCCTGACACCTCAAGTCAAGACTGTGGCATCCCTGGCTTAGGAATAGGTTCTGCTTCAAAGGTGGGCTCTTTAATCACCAAATACTCCCTTACTTGATCTACGTATTTATAAGAATCAAGGTACTCAAATATCGAGTTTGATGTTTGGCACAAAGTCCATTTGGGTGCTTGGTTTGTGTAGGTTGGAAATGGCTACCCCACCTCTCTCTGTTGGATCCTCCCATCACATATTGTCATTCAAGAAACTGCATTTGACTTCTCTCTCCTCCTGTACTAGGATGTCAGCTTCCAAAAGCAGAGATCTGTCAGGGTCTTTGCTCGTTGTTACATGAATGCCTGCTATACAGTGGGTACCTAACAGTTACTTGTGAGTGGCTAGGGTCAATTTGGACCTAGTGAAAAAGGAATGGTGTGATGTTAGTGTCCGATGGCTGCTATGGGAGAAAGGAAACAGCAGGAAAGCACGCGTGAATGCACAGTTTTAGGGGTCACACATTTGAAACCAGAATGTCTGTAGGATCTGGATCCCTCTGAAGTATTTATGGAAGAATCCTTCCCCTAGTCTTCCTAGCTTATCCTGAATATTCCTCTAAGTTCCTTGGCTGATAGATGTGCCAGTCTGATCTCTGCCTGGATTGTTACCTGCCCTTTTCTTCATATCTGTCCCATTGTTTTCAGATCACCTGTCGCATTGGAATGGCAGCTTACCCAGACCCCACTCGATTGTATCTTTAACGTGCCTGCATTTCCTACTTCCTAAAAGTTTGCTCTGCTAAGGCAAACATGCTCTAGAATAAGGAATGCTGTAATTATTCTTGCAGACAAGTGGTCACTGTGGTAGGAAGATGATGCTTTACTAAGAAGAGATTTCTACTGGGGTGGAGCTCTGGCCATTGAGTCGCAGGGTCCTTTTGTGGGTTGTTCCCACCCCAAGATTTTCTCTAGCTCTTTTGAAAAGAGGACCATGATGCCTTAGGGCACAGGCTGCTCTGTGTGTCTCCTAGCCCTTGCTGAGCTCTGCTGAAGGGTGTCTGGTCCCTGTACATTTTGTCTTTCTCTCGTCCTGCAGGCAGTTGCCCCATCAGCTCTCCTGTGGGGCATTTCTATTTGTCCAGCCTCCTCAGAGCATGCATGGCCGTTTATGATTAGGCTGGCAGAAGGTACAGAGAGGTCTTGCGGAAGACCCGTGTCACTGTTCAGCAGAGGTGTTGATGCTGTAAAAAGCTCAATGCGATACTCATGGAGAAGGCGTGGTCCTGAGCCACCAGGCTGACTCAGAAGTGTGTGGGGCACTGAAAATAAAGGGGTGGGCTGTGAAGGCCATTTTGGTGGCCCCCATGTGCTTGCTTAGCTCAGGGTCCATTGGGTCAATGACATTGGAAGAGTTCTTTGTTTCCAGGAGCTGAGGAAAAGCCCTCTACCACTGTGCACCATGTGTATCTCTCTGAAGCCACAGAGGTATCATTGCAGTTCCCTGCAGCCAATTAGAGAAGATTACATCAGGAAGCTTCTGTTTTGGTCTTTGATTTTCTGAAACAAGGTCTCATATACCCCAGGCTGGACTCAAACTCCACATGTCGCTGAGTCTGGCCTTGAATTTATGATCCTCCTGCCCTACCTCCCAAGTGCTGGTATTACAGGCATGTACGACTATGTCCTGTCTGACAATAATGGGATCTCATACTTGGGGACTCCATGACCTCCCAAAGTGTGAAAGATTGATTTGTGAGTAGTTTGGTGTGATTTTCTCCAACTAGGACAACACAGCTACCGTGTGTGTGTGTGTGTGTGTGTGTGTGTGTGTGTGTGTGTGTGTAAGCCAAGTGTGAGATCTTTGAAGGATCTTGGGCACAGTTTGGCATGGAGAGGAACAGATTCTTCTATGCAGTTGATAAGAGCTTCTATGCTGGGCATGACCTAGACACTTGGGGATCTATTGGTGAAGAAAATGAAGTTTTGTGCACCTGGGAAGCTCAACTTCTAACTAAGCAATCAATCCTGCAACAGGAATGCAGGGAAGAGAGTCTTGGCTGAAGATCCTATGTCAGCCTGCCTGACCTTTACCTGGTGACCTGAGTGAGCACAGTGACAGAGAACACTGTGCTCTAGACTTTATGACCTGGTGTCCTTGTGCGCTGGTCTTAGGTCCGGTGTTGGATCTGTGCTTTCTTTCTCTTACTTGGGATGGATGAGCTAATTAGGTAATCCACCGAGGAGTCTGTTCCACCCCTGGAGAAGCTGAGCCTGTGGAAACCAATGATGGAGATCATACTGTTCTCCTTTGCTGAGGGTGTTCAAGGCTCATCTCGATGGTACCTGATTATCACCTTTGTTCATGTCTGAGTCTCATCCTGCAGGCAGACAGGGTGCTTTACCTCTGGGGTGTGTCGAGGAAGCCAACCTGACTTCAGATTACTTAAAATTTCTCTTATCTTTAAGATTTTGTTCAAGTCAAGTGAGATCAGAAACGAGAATTCAGCACGAAATGGATGCAGGACTCAGCTTCTCTCCGTCCTGGTTTTCTCATGTGTGAACTGGGTCCTCTTTTCTTTGTAGGAGAGCTGCGGTTTTAATGTGGTGGGACGCCTTTGCCCTTTACTCTCTTCTTTCCCTCTTGGCCTCTGTGATGGTTGATGAGCAGGCAGGCACTGGTGTTCTCCTGACACCAGACTCGTGGCCTTTTTATAATGCCACTTCTCCAACTCCCTGACACCAACTCAGTGCCAACAATACAACTAATTCTGACAGTTTTCCTGGAGTAAAGGGCTTGTCCTTTATGCTGCCATCACATGTTGATAGCAGGTCCCTAGCTGCCTGACTTCTGACTGATGAGCTATAAGCCAGGGAGACGCCACACCCACTCCCCAGGTCAAGGAGTTGGTAAAATGACTCCCAGAGCACAGAGAGACATTTTTCTTAAAAGTAACTGGTTTATGATGAGGAGCATGAAGGAATAGCCAGGAGAAAGGATACAGTAGGGTTCGGGTTTCCACCCACCCCATGACATGTGGATGCATTTGCTAAACAACTCTGACACCCTAAATCCCAGCATCCAGGAGCTTTTAAGGAGCCTTAATCAAACAGGCACAATTGATTGTTAATTGAATTCCCAGCACCCCCTTTGGGGAAGGGGACTGGAAGCCGGCAGCTTCTAATCAAGGTCTGGTCTTTCTGGCAACCTGCCCCATCCTGAAGCTATTTAGGGGCCCATCAGTAATCCAGAGTCACCTCATTAGGGGTGACCTTATCCCTGCTGTTGATCAGGAAATTCCACGGGAGGATTCAGGAACTTTGTGGGAAGGGGAGGTGGAGAGTGCCACAGGAGGGCTGCCTGGACCAGAGGCACCCACGATATCTCACTCACTTCAGATTGGTTTTCCTCTCAGCAAGTGTTTTCCAGTGCTTATTATCCTGAGCCTTAGCCAAGGACAAAATTGCCTGTTCAGCACCCAGAGAAACCCAATCAGAGAAAACTTGGCAGGCAGTTTCGATCATCACAAACCATGTCTCTCCGAGGGTCCCTGCTTGGGCTACAGGTCAGAACTGAAACTGTGCAGGGGTGTTGGGAGGAAGGGAGAGGGGGCAGTTACAGAGTCTTTCACTAACTACGTGGCCCAGAATCAAGTTGGGAGACTCGTGTGCTCGAGGGAACCCCCGAGGAAGAACTTGGTGCCAGAGACAATGCTCCTCCTTAAATAGCTACGAATTTAAATTTATGAACCAGGAAAGAACAAACAAGTAATCCTCAGAATAGCAAAGGAGCCAAATTATCAGGTCATGAGAGAGAAGTCTGAGGTCTCTGAAATTTAGGAAGGTTGGGTATAAAACAATTCCTTAAGAGAGGGAGCTATTTTGCCTGAGGTAGGATCCCACCACTCAGCCCTGGGTGCTTGTCTCTCTACCTCATAGCCAACTGGTCAGGGTCCCTCTGAAAAGTTCCTTCCCTTAGAGAGGACACTTCTCCCATAGACTGTGGAGAGGGCTTGGAAATGAGGGCATCCTGAGAGTCGCTGGGTAGATGTTTAACATTTTCCTTGCTGTTTCTCCAGCTGGGTACACTTAGCTGCGTGCGTCCTAAAAAATGATACTCTCTTGATATGAAATATGGGCGTTGGGGAGTCAGCTGTCCTCAAGGAGAAGATTAAAAGAAGAAACGCTGCTCTTCAAAGTCAAATCTCTCCCACATTTAAGACAAAAGCAAAAGCAATGGGAACTTAACGTGCGCTGGGCTTGGTCTAAGAGAAACACAGTTGCCATAGACGCTATTGTTGAGCTTACAACAGAGTTCGGTGAACCAAATGTCAGTAGTTATTTTCTTTGGCTCAACATCTCCAATATTTTATAGTTTTAATGTGTAACAGATATAATTATTAAATACTTTACCTTGCTTTTCTTGTAACAAATCCTTATGCTTCATCCTTCTTCTATCTAGTATAAATTCAAACCAGCAACGTTCCAAGTTCTCAATGCTCCTGGCTAGCATACATCTCATTGAGTGATGCCGAGATATTCCGTGGCTGTTGACACAGAATCAGGGAAAAGGAAGCCTTCAGGTCTGGTTAAGTTGACGATTATGAGAAGCCAGCCCATCCTCGGTTACGTGGGTGTGTGTGGGAGATGCCATTACTCAACCCCTCTGAGAAGGTCTCAGGTCAGTGTTGCCAGACAGTGATATGATTACAGATGTAGGTGGGGGAGTTGTGCTTTGAAGATGCAAGAGGGGACCACAAACTGAGAAACCCAGGCTGCATTTGCAGCTTGAAAACACAGGTGGTAGTCAACCCTCCGTACCTTCAGGGGAGCGGCCCTGAGGATGCCTTTATTTAGTCTAATGAGACTTATTTCTGGCTTCTTCCTCTAGAAGGAAAGAAGATATTGCTTTAACTCCTCAAGCCTGTGATCATTTGTAAGCACAGGATAGGAAACCAATATAGCACTACATCTCTGCTGGCCTCCTTCCCAAGTCATCTCTGAATGTGATCCCCTGAACAGCTCCATCCTGGCTTTAACTCAGGTGTGCCTGGGTGCCTATCTGGTCTCCAACCCCTAGGCTGGAGTCTGCTCTTCCTTTGAATCATCTGATGGCAAAGCTCAGTCTGTATCTTAACAGACTTAGACAGGGAAGAGAGGCTTTGGACAGTAGGTTACCGCATGGAGCAGAAAAAAAAGAAGTTGGAAAAAAATTATCATCTCTCTTGACAATTGGCTTAATTGGGGAGAGAAAGCTAAAAAGTATGTTCTTTGATTAAGTGTATATTGTATTTGTGTGGGGCATGTGTGTGATAATGGGATTATGTACACATGTAAGTTGAGGAGTGTGTGTGTGTATGTGTGTGTATATGTATATGTATGTGAGTGAATATGTGTATATATGTGTGTATTGTATACATGTGTGTATGTATGTGTATGTATGTGTATATATGTGTATATGTATGTGTGTATGTGTGTATGTATGAATTTGTGTGTATGTATGTGTATATATGTATATATGTATGTGTATCTATGTGTATATTACATATATGTATGTGTGTGCATGTGTATATATGTATGTGTATGTGTGTGTATGTGTGTATATATATGTATGTGTGTGTGTGTGTGTGTGTGTGTGTGTGTGTGTGCACATTTGTGCACATGTATACATGAGGCGGCCACAAGTCAATCTCAGTTGCCTTCCTTAGTTTCTTTGGGATGACTCTTCTTTTCTGCACTCCAGTGCTAACATTACACACCATGATCCTAGCTTTTATAAGGTCCCAGGAGTCAAACTCAGGTCCTCATCTTGTGTGGTGGATGCTTTGCTGATGACCATTTCCCTAGTTCCTAAAAAAGTATTTTTAAGACTAAAGCCCACTAATTTAAAAAGGTACTACTATGAGAATTGGCAAGTTTAGTGTGTCAGTCTATGAACGGGACTGATGGTGTCAATACAAAGTGCTGGAGGGCTATCATCTGGAGGACCTCATGTCCCCAGCAGGCCATCATCCAGAGGGCCTGTCTCCCTGGGGCTGTTTGACCCCCTGTCAGTTTCTATCTCGGTGTGTTTAGGACAAGGCTCGGAGTCCATCAAGTCCCGGGCGCTCCTGCTCAGTATGTGGCCTTCAGGAGGAGCTGGGCTGGCACCTTTGTGTGGAGGGAGACACACTTGCTGGGAAAGACCCACAGTGGCCTTTCTGCTCAAGGACACAATCCTCCCATCAGCAAGCTCAACTGTCACTGGGGAATTTAGGGGTGCCCTGCTGGTCCTGAAGCTTCCGTATTGTGTATCCCACTCTGAGGTCCAAAGAGGATGAAAACCTTGAGTTCCCCGAATTTCGGCTAAAAATACCTCTTTTGCCACAGGCCAGTTGCGTTCTCAGGTTTCCCAGCTGGAGGGACGTGGGGCTACCCCAGTGGAAAGTCTATAAGCAGAAAATACCAGGTTAAAAATAGTGCTGGGGAGGCCC